>NC_067156.1:69384733-69614733 GCF_903995435.1 Acomys russatus | reverse complement strand
TCTTTTAAAAAAAATGATGGTATCCTAGTCTCCTACTGAGAGGCTCTTGTGGCTTACGTATGGTGTGGGGGGTTGTGACAAGCTGTTCTAGGCCCAATGTAAGTAAAAATGGATTTGAGCAGAAAGTTAAGAGATTTTATGTTAAAGTGTTGAGAATCGTAGCCGATTTCAGAAAGTTTGCTTAGACCCTAGCAGCCAGCATTCCCACGGCTGAGCATCTTTTCTGTGGACACGGTCCTTCCTTTGGC
Source organism: Acomys russatus (assembly GCF_903995435.1). Lineage (NCBI taxonomy): Eukaryota > Metazoa > Chordata > Mammalia > Rodentia > Muridae > Acomys > Acomys russatus. Next base: position 69,614,485 of record NC_067156.1, on the reverse strand, counting down.
TGGATCCAGATTGTTGTTTTGGAGGTTGCTCAGCCCTGTTCTGGTCGTCTGATGGATGCACGTGGCCATCTTGTACGCTGGTTTCGCCGATGGTTTTCTAAGCCGGTTGGCAATGGAGCTGAACCCAGGATGGGTCCAGAGTGATGCCCATGCAGGCAGAGAGCAGTTAGGCGGTCTGGGCGCAGGGGCAGGAGAGTGGTGGCTTTATGTGTTTCTGAGGAGTCCTCCTGTGCTGTGCTGGGCCCTCATTCCTCTTCCAGCCTGGGTGCGTTCACCCACCTACATGCCAGCCTTGCCTCGGAAGAGGCCAAGGGCAAAGGTTAACTGCTGTGTGCCGGCTGATCATGTGTAGTGAATGCTTTCAGCAGCACATTTCTGATCAATGGTGCCTGTCTTGGAGGCAAGCCCCAGCTGTGGAGGGAAGAGCCCTAGCTAGGGGTTGCCAAGAGTCTTGGCTGCTGAGGCCTAGGCCAGGGTCCCTGCGGGGGGGGGGGGGGGAGTGGGGCCTCGGCCCCTGCAGGGAGCTCTTTGGGCCTTAGGAAAGATGAACAAACAGAACATCTCAGGAAATAGATAATTATTGATTGTGTGGATCTGAACTGGCAAAGAACTTGTGACAATAATTTTCTCAAACAACTTAAGCTATGTGGGATTTTTGAATTGAATTATTAAAAACCAGCTCCTCTCTCCCCTAAGCCCCCAACCCTTGCCTGTTTTTTTCTTTTATTTTATAGACTAAATGGCTTGCTCTCCATGGCAGAAAGGAGAGAGAGGACTGCTTGTGCTTTGGAGGCACTAGAACAGTTGTAAATTATATATTCTCGATTATACTAAAAAAAACAAAAAACAAAAAACAAACAAACAAAAAAACCCACCAAAGCAGAATGTCTTTTTAGAGAAAGGAAAGCCTGTACAATTTGTCTTTGAGCCCTTCTCTCGCTTGCCAGACTGCAACCTCAGTGTTGCCAGACTTTCACACTCATGCACGATGTGTGTGTGTGTGTGTGTGTGTGTGTGTGTGTGTGTACCTGTGCAGGGTGGAAAGAGGGGCTTGGAGAGACTGAATATTCTTAATTGCAAGCAAGGAGTCAGGATGAAGACAAGATGATGACATTCATCTGTTGGGAAGTGGCAGACCCAAAACAAGTTTTAAAAAAATGTACAGGAAATTCAGTACGTACTACCTTGCTGTGAGTTCTTCTGTCTTTTTTAGGTGCCCCTCCCCCTCCACTCATCTCATCTTTTCATTTTCATCATCAAACCCTAAAACCTTGGCTTTATGAATACGATGTGTGAGATTATTGAATCATAGACAGGGCAGATATTAGGAAGGGATTAGCTGCTACCAAAACCCAGGTTCCAAACAAAAGCCAGGACAATTTAGGTAGATTAGAGCAAAGGAAAAAAATATGTGCATAGGAAGGGTATTAAAGCTGACAGATGAACAGAGCGAGGGGACAGATTCTCCTGCGGCAGCTGCGACTGCGCCATTATCTTGACAGGTGTCAATTAAGAATTACTGCCGGCTGGAGTCGTTTTTTCCAGCCCAGCTGTCTGCGTGTGAAAGAAATAACACTTTACCCTTGTCACTTTGTTAGTTCTTAGCTATAGCCTCAGAATGAGTGTTGGTGTGCTAATCGATAACTAGTGTATTAGCAATTTTGCACATTGATTTATGAGGGGAGCAGCTCCTCCCGTGCGGTTATTAGCTGCTGATTAAATGTGCTTGTGCCCAGCTCAGGGTGGATATATGTTCCCTGAGAGGCCAGGTCTAGAACAATCTTCTACGAGACTATGGTTCAAAACACTTTCATCATTGTAAGTCGTTAACTAGACAAGCCCCACTTAGCCAAGGGCAGGAGCTGCACCTGTACACCGGAGCCTCGGGTGAGAGTCCCCATCCGGGCAGCCTGCGCCCACGACATACTCTTATTGTTGTCCCTGTCCCTCTCAGAAAACCCTATAAAAAGTAATGGTAAATTATTCCAAGACAGGCTCAAGTTCTCAGTGGACAAAGAACACAAGGCATTTTATTGGCACCTTCTTAGGAGGGGGTGGCACCTCCCTACCGCCTACCTGTCCACCAGAAAAGACAGTGCCCTTGACTGGAGGCTGGTTTCTTGGCTCAGGGAAAAGGGACATATGACTTTTTTCTTAACTCATTTTTCCCCCCAAGTCAAGAATAGCATTAATGACAACAATACAAATAGGTCACAGCGCAGACTGTTAAAGATTGAGATAAGTAAAGACAACATGGACGCGTGGTAAAGCGTCGAGACACTTGTGACTGAGCACCTTTGTAGTGAGGGGGTAGAGATATTTTTAATATGATATTTTAGTGTTGTTTAAAGGTAACGGAGGCTGCTGACAGAATATCAAAGGAAGGAATTTGATTTGAGGAGGGGAGTTAAAATGTAAGTATCAGGCAGTGGACGTGCTCAGCAGAAAGGTGTGGCTAGGCAGAGTAGAAACAGGTAATTTTTAAAGTTTTTATCAATAGGGTTGATAGAGTATGCCCTCACGAGCACAGTGAACCGCCATTGTATTTCTCACCCAGGAAGGTATTTATTTATTAAGTTGATAACATTTTGAAAAGCAATGAATATAATTTTTGGGACAACCGTTTGCTGGAGCGATAACACTCCTTGAATTGTATACAGCTTGGAAGGATCATTTGTCCTTGAGACACACTAAGCACCATTGTTATGACATCGGTTAGGTGGAGGGAAATGCTAACTTGTACATACCTCAGGGTCCTTTTCTTGCTGTGGAAAAACAGGCTTAGCCACACAGTGGTTGCATTTTTATGTAGCCTTTTTTTTTTTTTTTAATTAAAAAAAAAATCTTGAACTATTTCTTTTAAGCCTAATTTTGGGAAATGACCACCGCCAGCAGCAGTCTTCTTGAACATTCTCAAAACTTTCTAGCGATGGGGATTCTTGACACAGATCTCACGACTAGGAATCTCACGGTGGCACCGCGGGTGTGATGCTGGGGTCCTGTGCTCTTGTGTGGAGAGGACCTTGAGCTGTGGGTTGGTTTGGAGGCAGAGGCGTGTGTAAGTGTCCAAGATCAGCGCTTGCTCGCTCACACACCTGGAGGCAGCAGGTCCCACCAACCCTTCTGGAGAAGGCAGGTCCCAGGGTCCCGCGCCTGCTGATGGTTCAGGTGACCCACCCGCAAGTTTAAAAATCTCAGTGCTGCCAGGAGGATCCAGGGGGTGGGAAGGGGCTTGGCTCAGTTGTGCTACCTTTTAAATGGAGTTGTTAACGTTTGCTGCAGGGGTGGGGGCCGGTGGGTGCAGGAAACCTGCGTTTGTAGGGAGTCCTTTTGGGTTTAGAACACAGGCCCTGTGGGCGGCTAAAGTGATAGTAGCCAGTGACAAAGTGTCAGTTGTGCGAGTTGCTTTTTTTTTTTTTAAATAGACAAATTCCGAGTTGGGTTTGGATACCTGAGCCCTTTTTACATTGTAAGTTTACTGAAGAAAAAAAAAAAAAATGCACTGTTAAATATGGATTCGTGGAAACCCCGCAGTGTTTCTCATGAATGGAGTAAGCTGGCCCCCAGTTACCATTTTTAATGGTTATTGTCAGGCAAGGAAAGGTCATATTTAGAGGTGTTTTTTTTTTTTTTTTTTTTTTTTTTTTTTTCGCTCAGATCTGTTTTAGTGCTTCCTGCATTAAATCACCTGCTTGGGTATTCTGGCTTAGGAGTATCTGGATTGGATTTCTGTTTTAATTAGCATTAAATTGTTTATAGATTCCATGGTTCCACTGTGAAATAAAACTAACAGGGAGGCAAAAATCACAACTTTGATGATCTTTCCACCCCATGTTTCCCTAGGACGGCCTTTCCCCCTTTCCCATCCCAGGTCCCAGCTCCGGCCTCCGGGGGTATGGGCTGGCTTTGTTGCACACCCCACCCCACACCACTGCAGCGGTCGGCAGGCAGGCAGCTGCCTTGGATGATAGGCACTGTTTTCTCTCCAGGTCTGTGGTGTCGCTCTGAGCTTCTGTATCAACATGGGTAGGGGTTTGCCCTTTGCTTTTTAAAGGGGGGAAACAGTGGAGAATCATTTGCTCAGTTGTAGATTATAGATTTTTTTTCCCCAATCATTTTTATTTTTATTTTTCTGGGAAATATACTGCAGGGTTCCCCGACTCCTGTGACTCTGGCATGTTCTCCAGGGAAGAAAATGGCCAACTTCAGTCCCTGCAAGCTACCCGGCACAGGGCCGCAGTCCTGTCTGCTCCCAGCAGGGCCAGCACTAAAACTAGCTCCATGTGGAATCTCCTGAAATAGAGGCATGGGCTTGTCTGCCTCAGCTTGCTGGCTGCAGTCTTAAAGGTGTGTCCCCAGCTTCTTGCTGGGGAAAATAGTGTCTGAGAAATGTAGGTCAGACAGTTACATGCCTGTAAATTTTACCTGAAAGCTGGAAGGTGAGGGCGGAGGGGGACTCTGATGGACGAGGGGACTAGGCTGGATTTTAGGGAATTTGGATATATATATATATTTCTGAGTTTTTAGTGAAAAGTAAAACGCATCTTCAGCAAGATGTGCTGAAATAAATTAAACCAGCGGTGAAGGTCAGTACACACTCTGACTCGGGGAAGTGAACTTTTCAGAAACCTGTATTTATTACATTTTACTATTTTTAAAAAGCCAGCGGTAAGATTCATAGCAAGAAATGGTACCACATACCAATGAACACTGTGCTGAAGAGAAGGCTCTGTTCAGAGTGGCTAATGTGCCTTATTGGCGAGTCACCCCTGCGCCTGTGTCATCGCCCCAGCTCAGCCTTAAAATATATGGAGTTAAAACGCAAGTATTGTGACTAATATTTATTTCAAGTACAGAGTGTGTCACAGCAGTGGGGCATGCTATTATTAATGCAGTAAACTGTGTAATACTCTGTAAGAGCTTCTCCTGCTTCAGTTCTTAGCTACGTGAAAATAACAGTAAAACATGTCTGGCTTCGTCTGCTGTGCTTTATTATCACCTGGGAAGGTACTGGCATCGAGAACAGCCAAATATGGGCAAATAATGCGACCATAAACAATATCTTAGCACTATTGTGATGGGTATAAATCTGTTTGTACTGTCCCCAAACTTTAACGTGTTTGCACTTACACAATGTGTTCATATATGCGAGTGTGCGCAAGTACGCGTGCGTATGCAGTTTTTAAATTGAAGGGATATGCTAGAAGTCCAGAGTAGTGGGATATAAAAATTCTCCTCAGCCAGGAAGAACTTCAACTTCTTAGCATTCAGAGTCCCACATTTGTACTCTTCACACACAAGTGCACAGGAGCTTGAAGGGGTGGGAGTGTGCAAAGATCTCCGAGTGCCAGTTACACTGCCCGCTGTGACTGTCCATGTGGGGTGCTGCTGCTTGGTAGCACTAAAGTCTGGTAACATAAAGTTCCCCTTCCTTCAGTCCCCACCCCTCCCCAGCCCCCAGCAGGTTTTGAACTTGTATTATTTGTCAACTTCAGAGCCATTGTAAGAAGCTATGGTAGAGAACGGAAGAATAAAAGGCTGGCAGACCTGGGCAGAGGTCAGCCACCCAGAGGTCACCCAGAGTTCATAGGGGAGCTTCTCCACTGCCCTTTTCTTTCATTAACTGGGAAAAAAAAAAAAAAAACAAAAAACCAGTGTCTTGAAAGGTCTCAAGGAGAGCCGGCTTACAGCTGTGGTGTCCACGGAAGCTCTGGCCTCCCTGCCTTCCTCTTCCTCTCCCCCTGGCTCAGAAGGAGCTTACAGTGGGCTACCCCTGGGTCCTGACCTGGCTGGCAGCCCTGTGCCAGGACAGCTGCCCTGCACTTGGAGACCTGGGGAGGGTGGTCTTCACTTTCCTCTATCCATCTGAGGTGCTAGAGACAGGCTGTGTGTAAACTCAGTTGCCCTCCGCTGCTGTGGTTCTTTTTCATGGAACCAATTTTGAATCCAGAAGGAGCTTGTGTGAATTGTAACTCAATCTCAAGGTTCTCTGGCAGTTTTCTTTCTTTCCTTTTTTTTTTTTTTCCCCCCGGGGCAGGATCTTCTTGTGGTGTTTGGCTAAATTTCTGGGAGTAACTGGCTGAAGGCATTAGACTACAGAGTCTGGCTTATTCTCAAAGGGGTTTCTGCAAATTAATCACCCAGTGAGCTAAATTTGTTTATAGACATATTTGGAATGGAGGGCCCCACAAGGGATACATTCTCTTCATTTGCTGTGTGGAGCACCTGCTCAGAGCGTTGTATGGCAGAGCCCACCGCTCCCCGGTCCTGCAGGACCTGAGAACACACAGAGGGGCCAAGGCAGTGGGGAGGGTTGTAACACACGGATCTCCACTCCACCTCCTGGGGAGGCACAAAGTCATCTCATGAAATGGGAGACAATGCAAGGGATTTAGGGCTCCTAGGACAGCATGTGTGTGTGTGTGTGTGTGTGTGTGTGTGTGTGTGTGTGTGTGTACACAAGCACACAAGCATGTACGGGTGTATGTACACACATGCACACACACACACTAGTTAATTTGTCTGTTTCTATAGCAATTGCCTCTTAAAAACAATTTAGTAGTTTAATACAAAGGCGGTAGATAGGTTTTTATGTGCTCGTACAGGGAATTTTTTTTTATACTTTCACACATTCGGTTTTAATGGGTAATAATTGCGTCTGTATTTTGCTGTCAGGTTGGTTATGAGGCCAAATTCTGTGGGCAGACTCTCAGCTACTGGAATTTTAGAGGGAGAGTGCCCCAAGCCTGAGTCCCTGTCTGTTTTTAAGATATGCCGTATCCACTTGCATTTCAACACACACATTTACTTTTTTGGCCTTTTTCTTCTGAGGGCCCTGAAATCAAATATACATATGGCAATAGTGGTGGAGTCTTTTTTTAAAGATGGATTTCTTTAGGAGAAAATTGCCTCCATCACTCCCAGCCCTGGGTCCTCTGTGGAGATGTTCCTGCCCCACCTCCTCCCTCCAGTCCGTGGTTTGCAGGCCCTGATGCTTGCTCTGCAGCACTGGCCCTGTATGTGCAAGGAAGGCAGTAAAAATGAGCACCAATCAATCTTTTCCGGAGAAGCAATGGGCATTAGAAGGCCACTATCCTGTGACTAAACACACCCCCTTTATGGAGTGTTGGTACTAATAAAGGACAGCTTATTACTGAGGCAGAGACCAAAGCCTGGATGAGGTCAACCATGACTGACAGTCATCAGTCATTCTTAATGATACTTTTTCCCGAGCTTTCTAAGGCATTCTCAGCAGAGTGCAGATCACCCCGGGGTCATTCATAGTTCATGTGCCCACAGATGGCAAAGGTTTGGAAACACTTTAAACTTGTGAAAAAAAAAAAAACAAAAAACAAAAAAAAAAAAAAAAACCTACCTCACTTTTTTTTTTAAAGGAAGGGAAAATATCCCAAAACAAAACAAATTTTTTTTTCACCCCCAGTATTGGAACGTTTTCATGTTCTTTCAGCCTAATAGATACTTTACACACTACACCACTTGTGCATTATTAAAAGAGACATAAATTTATGTTTTATGACGTCTGTCTTCTTTAATTATTACCTTTGATGTCGATTGGTGACTAAAGAGAGCTTAGCAGGATTTCTTTCTCTTCTTACATTTCGCATCATGGAGCCCAGCTAGTCCCTGACAGATGTCTGTTCCTCACCTTCAGGATTATTTTATAAATCCCTTTCTGATGAGCGGAAGTGTCAAATCAAGGACAGGTCATAAAGTAAAAGTACAAGCCTTTTAAATAGAGACCTTGGTCGTATATAAACATTCTGCACACTATCTGAATTTTTTATGGACTAAAGAAAAATTATATTTCAGCTGGAGGAAGGGAGAAGTTTAAGCGCCAGCCTGTGCCTCAGCGCGAGGCCCCCACTGCGCTCCTCCCTCAGCATGGAGGAGCCATTGGGTGCAGCGGCCTTCAAAGCATTTTCACTGCATTTGGACACTATCTGTTGATTGTATGTGTTTCCACTAAGGAGCTTGACTTTAATACAAAACCAATCAATTCTTGAGTGTTGCTGGGTGTTGTAGGCCGTGCTAGATGGTGGGTGTAGGCATCATGGGTCTTTGTTCACCAGCTGACTTTTTTTTCTTTCTTTCTTTTCTAGGCCTCAGTTTACTTATCTGTAGGTGAAGGGTTTGCATTATTGGAGAATTCTAAAAGCATTACCACTTTATGGCTCTGTGATTTATTTAACCCATTTAGTGGTGCCTTATACAAAACAGCAGCTTCTCACTTCTCTCTCTCTCTCTCTCTCTCTCTCTCTCTCTCTCTCTCTCTCTTTTAAAGAAAAGCCGATTGTTCTCAGAGATTCGCTTTTGGTGATGTCTCAGTTTACTTTTACTTGTTAAATGTGCGAGCTGACTTAGGCGCGTGGGGCGGGGGTGGGGGTGGGGGGGTGGGGGTGGGGGGGCTTCTGCTCTTCGGGTGTCCTGGCCTGGGTGAAATCTGCAAGTCATAGGCCAGGGATCCTGGGGACCGGTGTGGACACAGGGGCACAGGCTTCCTGGATCTGCCTTCATCTTCACCCTGGAAGAGTGGACTGGACACGCGCATTTAAGGAAAAACAAAGATTCGTTGTTTGTTCGCCATGTTATTATTAAAATAGACATAAATTATTAAACTTGCTTTGTGTGGGCCAGGCATGGTGCTGGGACTCCGTGGAGTTTCGAGTGTTTACCTGTTGGGTGTGTGTGGTGCACATGCCTTCTCCTGGCCACGTGTGATTGTCTATGTTTTGTGCTTTTGCCTCTAACCTCGACATTTACTTTTGAACACCATGAGGCTCCCCTCAGCCTCGGCAGATGTCTTAGAGCCTCATGGGAGTAAACTCATCAACAGCCAATGCCAAGGGTCACAGCTAACTACCACCTTCTATGTTTGGAGCCCAGAGGGGAAGCCATCCTAGAGTAGGCCTTGGTGAGTTCATATGGCAGCAGGCAGAGTGCAGAGCGGTTGGGTCTTCATGGCTTCGCTCGGTGCTTACTGTGTTTCACTGTGTTTTATTACTTGCACTTCATTCTTTATTATGACAAATGATGGCACCTAAAGGCCAATTGTGTGTGCGTGTGTGCATGCGTGTGTGACTGCATTCTCATGACTATGTGGGCATGTATGTGTGCGTGACTGCATTCTGATGACTACGTGTGCATGTATGCATATGTCTGACTGCATTCTCGTGACTGTGTGTGCGTGCATGTAAGCGTGTGTGACATTCTTGTGACTGTGTACGTGCATGTGTGTGTGCGTGAGAGACTTCATTCTTCTGACTGTGTGTGAGTGTGTGACTGCATTCTCGTGACTGTGTGTGGTTGGATGGTTGGTATGCTGTGAACTGCTCAAGACTCAGCCACACATAAAACCTCTTGGTCAGGGAGGAGGATTTGGAGTGGCTCAGTGCTTTAATCTATGTGAATGCCAAGTCCCAGTTTTTGAATAGTAAAATGTGGGCATTATAATCTCTGTTGAATAATTTTGAAATAAATCTCATCTCTAGGAAAATCTCTTCACTAGGCACCAGTTAAAAGTTGTACCTCTGTAGGTCCAAGTTCAAAACTGGCAACAGAGTTTTCTAGTCATGCCTGGCAACAGGAACACACATTGGCAACATGAAATTTATTGAATATTGAGAAAAATATAATAGGTCGTGAGGGGGGAAAGCATTCAGAAGGCGCTGTCTGGCTTAGTTTTCCTCACCCAGCCGGCAGGTACTGTGTCTTGCCTTGCTCGTCCCACCTCGTTTCCAGAACTTTCCATGTGTTCCCAGTGGTGCCTCTGTCTGATTTTTCTCTGGAAGACATCTATCAAACACCATCTTATCTGTTTATAAGTCAGCTCAGGCCCTCAGATTTAAGTCCGAGGTTCTGGCTACAAGTTAGAGTGTGATTAATAATTGACTAATGTAGGTTTTATTTATCGCAGGCTAGCACATTTCGCCATTACCCAGTTAATTTATGTTAAGTGTGAGCTGTCGTTCAATCTGTTTTTCAACGCCACCCCCCCCCCCCCCCCCCGCAAATCCTAAGTCTATCTTTTACTTTTTGAGAAACAAAATCCTTACACAGGGCACAGGCTCACTCGGTGCCAAAAAGTTGATTTCCTTTTCAGTGGAGCCATGCATCAGCAGCCCTCCCAGCTGCAGTGTCAGCTCTGACAGAATGACATGTGTCATTTATCAAAGGGGCCAGGCTGGGCCTTGGGAAAGGCAGCCACAAAGCCTGAGAGAGTTCATTCTGCAGTCCCCTCCTACCCTCCATGAGCCCTTGCCAGGAAGCTTGTGTGTGTGTTGTGTCTCCCAGCCTTACTGTAAGTCCTTCAGCTCCCGGGGTTAACCCTCCCCATCCAGAGCCCCGCAGGCTGAGTCTGTGGCTGCCCAGGAGACTCAGGGGCCCAAACTGCTGATTGTCCACGCCTGGGAACAGACATCCCACATCTTCACTCTGCGGCACACCCCATGGAGCCCCGATTTCCCGATTTCCCCACAGGGCGGATGTCCCTGCCCTCCGTTCCCCCCCCCCCCCCCCCCCCCCCCCGTTTTAACAGACCCGAGTGCCCCTTCCCTGGCTGCAGGTCGCAGAAGCATGAGGAAGCTGGAAGGGCGGCTGCCCTGTGGTAGAGGAGCAAGTCTGGCCTTATTTATTTTAGAGCTTTTCTAATACTGTTTTACCCGAGGCTATTTTTGAAAACTACGTCTCCCTAAAACTGCGTTGATCTCTTTCTTTTGCTTGCTTAGCATTTGTAGCCTGCTTCCTGCCTGCAAGACAGTGGTTGTTTCCCACACAGAACATGCTCAGAGAGTTTTGAGGACTCCCTTTCCCCCTTCCCCTAAAATCCATCTTTACCCTCAAATTATTTATTTTGTATGCGTTTTCTAAGACCAACAAAGAAGTGAAAAGGAAAAAGGAAAACAACAACAACAGCAACAAAAAATTAGCCAGGGGGGATGGTATTAAAAATCTAAAAAGCATTTACCTAAAGTGAAAACTTTGCCCTCCCTTGGAGAGGGGCACTGTGATTTTAATGGCAGCAAGAATGTGGGCGGTGTCCTTCCTCCTGACCCTCTTACCCTGTGCAGTCCTTCCCCATGGCAGTCATTTGCAGCATCAGATAATGTTTAAAGACATGGCAGGGAGACCATTGCCTCAGCCAGGAACTTTCCAGAAAGATGTCCTATAAATTAGCCAGTGCTCAGGAGTGGCTGCTTCCTAGGCAGAGCTGGCCCTTTCATTTGTCTACATAAGGCTAATTTATTTTTGCGGCCAGATGTGGGCTGACAGCCATCACTCAGGGCCTCCCTGCCCCCTCCGTCAGGAGAGCTGGAGACAGTCACGTTTCCCATTTTACAGAATCCCCATCAACATTATTGAAGATGGATGTATCTTTAAAGCAAAGATTGATTGTGGATATCGGAGTTATGGTGTCATTTATCATGGTGAATATTATTTAGACTTGGGTTGTACAAGGCTGTAACTTGAGACACAGCCAGGGGAGGGACACCCTGAGAACTGGGATCTGTGAACTTTAATGGATGGATGCTTTTTTCAAAGCTCAACTCGCTATAGTATGATTTACTTTTCTTACTGGAAGGAAACAAGCATTTCAGTCTTAAAGGGACAGCATTCGAGATTGTCCTGCTCGCTGAGCCTTGTTCTCCCTTCTCATCTCAAAGGCCAAGGCTGGACAGGGCCAGGCAGAAGGACCGAGAGAGCTTGGGAAGCAGAGGGGCCCATAGCCATAGAGCATGGACAGAGGCCTGCTCTCCCCGTGACTTCTCCAAACCCCTCAGGTTACGTGTGCTTGAAGTAGAGAGGCAAATGATAGCACAAGTGTCTGGAGACAAAAGAAGGTGGTGTTAGCGTGAAGCCTGTGGGTCAGAAGGTAAATGGAGCCCAGAATATTCCAGGTCAGCAACATGGGGAGATGCATGGGTATCCACAGGGGCTGGGACAGGTCATTGCTTAGCTACAAGTTCCCAGGAAGCTTGATGCATGAGAGCTTTTAAGGCCCCCTAGCCCTCCTAGCACCCCTCTTGGGACTGGCAACCGCAGGGTGGCGCTGCCTTGCTGCATGTAGGGCTATCTAACCCATGGTCCGTGGGCTGCATGTGGGATGATAGCTCTGAAAGCAGGCCAACACAAAGTCATGAACTTACTTAAACTTGAGACCTTGTGCATGATTTTTTTTTTTTTTTTTTTAAGATTCTATTGTACAGGCCATGAGGATAATTTTGTAGGTGACAATATCATGTTGCAGTGTCAGAAGCCTGGGTATTCCTAGTAAAAGGTTTATTCTTTTTTTTCCTGGGTATGGCTTTAGAGATTCACACCCAAATTCGTGCACTAGCAGCAAGATGGCTTGCCTCATTTCTGATGGGCACCCGATGCGTGGAGGGATGTGTCGGCCCCCTGGCTCCCCAAACTTGCTTTACTTGTTTTTATTTCTTCTATCTCAGGAGCTCAAAGTGGACATAGAGCTTTTGGAGGCAGCGTGGGGGGCATCCTGCTGTGTTCTGGCCAGTCCTGGTCAGCAAAGCTCCCAGCAGACTTGGTCTCAATGACACTGGTCCACACCAAGCTGTCAACGTGGCCTAGCATCTTCTAAGCCTCTCTTGGTTTCTTCTACATAGAGGAGTGCTTGCAACTGCACAGTCTGCTAAACAAGAAGCACTTCCTCTTATGAGGTGGTGGGCACTCTCAGCTTTTCGGAGTGCTGTACTATTCAAGGTGTGAGCAAGTTTCAAGTGTGAAGTCACATAATGGAGCCATCGGGGCACATGTCCCAGTGCACCGGACTCTTGTCTCCTTCTGCTGTCAGAGCTGAATGCTTTGCTTGGCCCGCAGCCGAAACATCCCTTCCATCACCAGGTAACTGACGCCCTCCTCGGAGTGTGCCGGTGTACCCGAGGACAGCGAGTGTGCAGTCTGTTCCTTTGGGCAGCTGGTGGTGTTGATGGGAGAGGAAGCAAGGATCGAATTTTGTGTCGAGCCAGAGCCCATTGGGTAGTGGGTTGGATTACCAGGGAACCGCCTTTCCTGTAAATTTAACCTTTAAAAAAAAAGAGAGAAAACAAGAAAGACAAAGGTGCAACAGGAATGGAAGGACAAAGGAAGAGCTGCCCTCAGCGCCACAGGAGGTACAGCGAGTCACATCTGGAACACGTGGGCCTGTCCATCATTCCTATTGTCTCTGGGACTTGCTCCGAGTGCAGCTGCGTGGGATGCTTTACAGGGCAAGTGCCAGAAGCACCTCTTCTCACTATGACTTATGGGGTCTCTGTTTACCTGCAAGTTGAAAGTACGTTCCTGCTCTGTTAGGACCATACGAAATGTCTACAAACAGGAAGTAGTTCATCAAATTCATATGAATCATGGCATCTGTAATGTTGGTTGAGGTCAAGTCATTACACTAAATATACCATAACCATACTAATGCATAGGGCACTCCGCTGTCTCCGTGATATAGGACCACCATTTCCTGATGAAATGGCGTTTGGGGGATGAGGGATCAGCAGCGATTCTGTCTTAGAGTGACTGGCAGGCGCACAGGGGCCTGCGTTCCTGATGGGGAGCATGCATGGAGAACTAAGATCACAAAACACAGAAATCAAGGGGACTCCACTTGGGGCAGCCCTGGCTCTGCATCCACGAGGAGGCCAAATTTATCACGGCACATTATAGAGTGCAGCAAATGTCACGAAAACCATTGTTTTTTAATTTTTTTTTCTTGGAGAGTTTGAATGAGGTGATTTATGGTAGTTATTCATCTTAAGGGTCATCCATCAATTTTTAGTTGCTAGGCAATCAAACCAGCAGCTGTTTGCTTTGAATCAAGCTGAAAAGTTGTCAGTCAACACACGCAGGTATGACCTTAGTGGCTGTGAACATCATGCACACAAAATTAAAGAGACGTCGTCTTCCCCCCAGGTCCCCTTGCTCTCCCTGTGATTTGTTGGTGCGGTACTGGCCCTTCCTGGCTAGCACCAGAAAAAATGAGAACAAAGGAGCTTGTGGAAAATTCCTTGACTAGAGGCTCGAACATGTTCCTTACACAGCGTGTTTCTCTTACACGCCGTGTTTATGCCACACAGGATAGATTATTCAAGTAACTGCCTCCACTGGACGGAAGGCGAACCACATGATTTATAGGTTTACATGGTAGTCATAAAAAAACAAAAAACCAAAACAAAACAAAAAAAAAAAACCCTGCTTTCTTGATGGAGGGAAAACCAGACCGCAATGGGTGGCACTTGTTAGGAACCAAGCTGACGTTTCTGGGTTGGTGATGTGTGTCAGGGGATGTCATGTGGCTTATACCTGGTTGTCCAGGGTAGAGAGAGCACCTAGGCTCTCTCTAGGTGCCCGTAGTGACCTGGCCTCCTCTCTCAGCCTAGACCCCAGACCTCTCTTCTAGCTGGGATGTGAGTGTGTAACCCCAAGCCCAGCTCTCTGCCTGCCTCTGCTCCATGCTGTCTCCTTTCCTGTGGTTATTTCTGTGGGCACATGGGATTGGTCCTCATCTCAGGTAGGTCTGCTGTCATGCTCTCTGGAAGATTGTGAGCCTTTCTAGCATGCAGCCTTGAGGGCACATTTCTGGATCTCCGTGCTCTGTGTTGGCTGATGCCTGAACACTGTTTCCTACCTGCATCCTGAACACTGAGATCCCAGGCCTTCAAAACTGACCCCTGATGAGAAAGAAAGAATGCACACAACAGCTGGGCAGTGGTGGCACACACCTTTAATCCCAGCACTTGGGAGGCAGAGGCAGGTGGATCCCTGTGAGTTTGAGGCCAGCCTGGTCTACAAAGCAAGTCTAGGACAGCCAAGGCTACATAGAGAAACCCTAACTCGAAAAAACACAACAAAACAAAACAAAAAGAATGCACACAACATCCACTTTTTTTTTTTAAACAACTTAGGCCAAATTCTGATCCTTGTTGGCTCCAGAAGAAGAACTTGTTTCTTTGCATCCTCCCAGCTCTGTATAACTGTAGCAGGGAGGAAGGCAAGAGCGCTTCGCCGACTGCTTTGCCCACCTGTGTCCTTAGGAATCCTCTTGATTTTACCAGTGGCCATTTACACCTCTTCACATGTGCTTGAGAAAGTCTAAGATACATTTAATTTGGAAATCTGGTTTGCTAACTCAGCTTTTCATGGAGATATTTTGCTTTTCATGCATTCATCTGATAGGTATTTTCAAGTATCAGAAACATTTCCCCTTTATAGGAAAGAAAGTTTTCTGCCCAGGGCTTCTGGATGCCAGGCCTGTGAATTCAGGGACTCCTCAGACACATAAGGAACCTGAGTGGCCTGCACACATGTGCCCTTTCAGAAAAGACTTACAATTCCTTGGAATTTTTGGTCCAGTGGGATTGTGTGTGTTGTGTATGTGTGTGTATATATGTGTGTGTGTGTTCATGTGTATATTTGCATGTGTGTGTGTTGAATGGATGTGAGTGTGTGTATGTTGCATGCATGTGTGTTGCATACATGTGAGTGTGCAGGCATGTGTGCCTATGTGCATACATTTGGAGATCAGAAAAAGATATCCCTTTTTTTTTTCCTGAGACAGGGTTTCTCTGTGTAGCCTTGGCTGTCCTAGACTCACTTTGTAGACCAGGCTGGCCTCGAACTCATGTCGATCCGCCTGCCTCTGCCTCCTGAGTGCTGGAATTAAAGGCGTGTGCCACCACGCCTGGCCAGAAAAAAAAAAAAATATCGTTCTTTTCTATCATCCTGTCTTATTGGTTTCTCACTGAACCAAAGTTGCCTTTTCGGGTAGGCTGGCTGGACAGCAAGCTTTTGGGCGCTGACTCTCTCGGCTGCTGCCCCCTCCCCCCCCTGCCATTGCTGGGGCTGTAGGTGCATTGCCCATCTTTCCACATAGGCCCTAGGAATGCAAACCTCAGGTATTCATGCCTGTAGTACAAGTGCTGTTCCCACCAAGCCATCTCTCCAGTCCTGGTTTTGAAAGTAAATCCAGAGAAATACACTCCATTTTCTTAGCACTGTCAGCCGAATAGAACTTGAGGTCCCCCTCAGTGAGGTGTGAATATTTGCTCTATCAGAGTCAAAAAGGACCTGAAGTAACACCAGGCCCATTTCTAGACTTAGCTGCCAGTTGCGCTCTGGCTGGGAAGATTGACAAAAACATAGGGTAAAAACTCCAGTTCATAAAGCCCTGTGGATTGTGGGATCATAGTGAAGGCCTGGGCTGTGGCAGCACACAGGCCTGTGCCCCAGGCCTGCCTCGCTGCTTCGGTTGGAGGCCTGGTGGTGGGGATTCTCCTTGGAGTTCTGCTCACACTCACATATAAAAGCAATAATCAGTTCTGTGTGCAGCCCCGCGGCCTTCTTGGCTGTCTCTCGACACTAAGCTGTGGAAGCATATTTGCTCCCAGTGCATCCCTGTGTGTTTTGTAGCGTACCATCCCTTTTCACTTTTAGGGGGAGCTGGAATTGTAGGTTGCTTGTTTTAAGGAAAATCCTGCAAGTCTCCCCTCACAATGCTGCTGTGTCTGAGGAGATTGAAAGGAGCGTGTCGTGTAGCACACGGGCTCTACAAGAAATGTACTGGAGCTTGGGCTGGTGTTGGGTCAGCGCTGGTTCGTGTTGGTGAGCACAGATGTGCTGGCATCCATTTGAGTTTGGGGTGGGTGTGAACAGAGTGAGCTGGTCTGGTCACTAGACTCGAGCGGGTTCACACGAGACAGCTTCAGTGTCTCATGGCAGCGCGATCTGGGGGGATGAGCAATTCCTCACCAAGGGTTCGAGTTGTGCGGCCTTAAGTCTGTCCCACACTTGGTGCTGTTGAACCCACTGCAGTGGATGAGGCTTGCTAGGCGAGGAGGATGGTCCTCATGCAAATTGGTTGGGATCATGGATGAACTAGTTTCCTTAAACCCCTTTCTGGGTGCTCGGAGATGGCCTCAGTGGTTGGGGTGTCTGATGCTCAAGTAGGAAGATCTGAGTTTGACCCTAGGACCCATGAAAAAGCTCCCCAACATCAGAGAGGTGCATCTCAGGTCCTGTAACAGCCAGTGTGGCTGAAGCAGGAGGCTCCAGGCTCCGTGCGAGTCCCTGTCTGAAAGGATAAGGCGAAGATGTCAAATATCAATCTCCTCATGCCCATGTGCACACAGCCACACGAACACACACACAAACACATCTCCACACCTGCACATGAGCACACGCAGTGAACACACACAGACACCCCCAACATACCCGCAAACAACATGCACACAAGCACACACACATGAACACTTCCCCACATACACACAGAAACACACACATGAACACACTCACCCACCTACCTATCCCCCTCACAGACATACGCACACACAAATACCCACACACATATGAACACACCCCTACACCCAGAAACACAAACATGAGCACACACACAAACACACACACAAATGAACACTTTCCCACATCCACACACAAATATACACACATGAACACTCACACACACAAACATACCTACTCACCTACCTATCTCCCCACAGACACACACACACATGAACACACCCACCCACACGAATACACACAGACATGCACACACATCCACATGAACACCCCTCGCATGAACATATATATATACACACACATACATACATACACCTCTAGATGAACACACACACACACACACACACACATACACACACACAGGAATACACATACATACCATACACCTCCAGATGAACACACAGACATACACACACACACACACATACATGAACACACAGACACACACACACACACACCTACCCATGTACATGGCATGTAAGTAGAGCTGTTTGTGCACACTCTACTTACTGTTAGGCCCTCTTTGCTGTCTTCAGGATCTTGGTAGTAGAGGCGGCCATGTCAGGGGCTCTGTTCTCCTTCCTTATTTGTAATTATAAGACATGTACTTCTCATGGCCCCTCTGTAGATAAAGCGGGGCTGAGATGCGTCCTGCAAATCTGGCAGGACTACAGCCACCTGAGCCAGGTGGTGGGCCTGGTGGCGATGCTCACAGAGCCCCTGCTGGAAGGGCAGGGGAGCCTCCCCTGCACCCCGCTGGCCTCACTGGCCCCTCCTGGCCTCCTTCTTCCCTGTCTTTCTTTCTGTCTGTTTCCTTCTCGCTCTACCACCTCCTCTAGCAATCTTTCAGCGACAGGCATACTTCTCCTAAAGTTTTCTCAGTTTTAAAAGTTATTTTGTAGCATTTTCTGTTCTTTAGAGAACAATTGCATTGGAATCTAATAAGTCATAATAAATACGGTTCCTGAGGATGTGCTGGCAGCAGTGGGCTGGGAACACTAACCGGCTCGCCCGGACTTTGCACAGCCGTGTGGAAGGAACGGCTTCCCTGGCAGGTTGTGAATGCTTTGTGCACGAGATGGCCTTTGTTACTGTGTTTTTATGCTAGTTGGTTGGTTACCAAGTCGAATTAAGAAAATGCCGAGTGGCTCTTCATATCTCCATTAGCTTTTCTGTTAAATATGGTGTAGTCGCTCACATGCATATTTCTATAAACTTAGTTCAAGGTATCCGTAAAAATATCTTTCCTCCTCGCGTTCGCTGTTCATAAAACACTCAAGGGAGAAATTGTTTCTGTGATGTTTTAGATAGTTTTCACAATAAATTTTAGATATTGTGGTATGCCGTGGTGCTTTTTATTTCATTTTCTCAGCAGACCCAAAGCATCAAGAGATTTTTGTCTGTTGAGAAACTGCTTTGAACAAGTAGTAATTATTAGTTTTTTTTCATTTTCTTCATAATAAAAGCATAGGCCCCAGTGCCTAGGATTTCGGCAGCTTGTGAAGAAAGAAGGGGTACCTCAAGGCTGCTGGGAGTTGTTTTACACACATTATCTCCCGTGCTCAAAGGTGAAGTTTGACTCAGCACAACCTTCCTAAGCGTAAATCAAACTGCCTTAACTCCTCCTCCAACAAGCCAGGGATGTAAATAAGAAATAAATATTGACATTAAACGTATAACCCCCTTGGCTTCCTGGCGTATGGCCCTGAGTCTCTGACTCTCTCATCATTGCCTTTCTGGAACCTTCTAAGGGGTCCACAGTTTGTGTACCAGGAAGAACACTGGAACAGAGAGGGTCACGTGCCACTTTAAGTGTGAGATTCCTCAGCTGTGAATGTGGGTGCTGTGGTGGGCGCCAATCCCACCCCATGGAGCAGGTCCATTTGCTTATTTCTTCCATTGCCGGCTCATTCATTGGTGTATTTGTTCAATAAATACTTATTTATTTGTTTTTTTTAGCACGTGCTTGTTTCCAGACAGTTATGGGGAAAAGAAAAATCACGAAGAGTGTCCTCAAGATAATGACTCTCAGAAGATGGCAAGAGCATGCCAAAGACTAAAGTGGCTATCAATATTAACTTTATATACGATATTTTATTATGCATCCCTTAGATGTAAAAATCTCATTGAGTAATGAAATAAATGTTATCAGGATTGAATGTGGGAAACAAACAAACAAAAAAAAATCCATTTTCCAATTTATCTCACCTGCCTCCTTCTCTTTGCCTCCACATAACTCAAGGGCTCACCACCGTCGCCTCTGCCTTTGCCACTGGCTGGGGGACTCCCAGTGTTCTTAACCACCTGGCCGGCTACCACTCCTCTTCAGTCGGCTCCTCCACCTCCTCAGTGGGAAGCTGAGCTGTGATCTGGACAATGAGGGCTCCCCTAAGCCTGTTTTCAGCCCTAGCACCCATATCTGTATATTTAGTGTGTGTGTGTGTGTGTGTGTGTGTGTGTGTGTGTGTGTGTGTGTGTGTGTGTTATATGTTGCCTGAGATGTAGCCATGTTACAGTGCTGGTATCCAAGGAAGCTAGTGCAGTCAGCACCCAGCCTTTATCTGGCCAGACATGCGGGTCTCACTTACTGCTGTTCCCATCTCCCAGGACTCGACAAGGTCTGTGGGCAGGGATCTTTGGGTAGACCCCATCCAGCAGTTTCACGTTACTTCCTGGTGAGGGAAAGCTTCCTCGGACTCCTGGACGTGGAGACAGAATGCCTGCTGTCAGTGTGCAGCTGCCGCACTGCACTTAGGATTGTTTAGATTGTTAAAACGAGAGCAGGACGATAGAGGAGATGATGGCTCATAGCGGAGGCCTTACCGTGCAGTCTGGGCTAAGATGCCCCAGTGCTCAGGTAAAGGCCAGGGGCGGCATTGTGTACCCACCTGCGACCCTGTGCTGAGGAACTGGACGGTACCTGGGGCTCATTGCCCGGCAAGCTCCAGGCCCGTGAGAAAGTCTGTGTCAAAGAGTTAAGTAGAAGAAATGCATTTGACGTCGACCTCTGGCTTCCACGTGCACACACAGAAGCAGGTGCCGCCGTAAACATGCACATGTGACACATGCCTATACCCCCACAGGAGAAAACAGCATTCGCCTAGTTGCTGAGTGTTGAGCGAGACTTCCTTCTCTTGTGCACTCGGCCCTTTGGGTGCCTTCGCATTAGCAGCAAAATCCACTCCAGCCAGGAAGCCCTGTGCAGATGGGTTTGGTCTGTGGACTGCCATTGTCCTTGGAGCTGCAAAGCCAGGGAGTGGTGGCTGGGAAGTAGCCGGTGCCCTGGAACAGTTGTACCTACCGTGGCTTAGCCAACTCCCTTCGCTTGCGTTATGTAATTCGGGTTTCCTATGGGTCTGATTGTTGGATCTCTGTAGCATGAGGTTTACAGAGTTTGATGTTCTTTTGCAGTAGGATTGATAAGGACGCCCGCAGGGTCTGATTGCTCTGAAACTGTCTGCAGGTCTGAACGGCCCCATTTTGCACGTCATGGCGACGCTCTGGTTTGCAGCGGTGTAGGGAATGGTACTGAGATGACGTGAGCTCCTCGGTCTTCCCCAGGTTGTAAGCAGTGGACACGTGGCTGATGGGTCCATAGGTCTGCTCTTGATTGTTGTATGTCACCCTGGTTCCCCCGTGCACCCATGTGTGAACCAGGAACAGAATCGTACCCTTCACATACAAGCTTGCACACAGAGGCACTGTCAGCTGTGTCTCCAGTGTTAAACTGCAGGAGAAACTAGGTACCCTCCATTACACTTCTTGCTCTTTTAACCTGCCCACCGTTAATGTGGGCACGGTGAATGGCGTTCCACGTGGGTAGGCAGGATGCCGCTGTTTGAGGCAGCCATGGCACCAAGGGCCGAGTGGCTCAGGACAGCACAGGACTGCCTTGCACAGGTGTGAGCAGAGTTGGTAGGGGTTGGTTTGGGCTCCTGTCAGGGCTGTGATGGGAACTGTAGGGTTCCTGTTAAAAGCTGGCTAACTGGGGCAGGAAATCCCTGTCCTGGAAGAGTCTGCATGGATGGCGTTTGCTTTGTTCCCCGAGTACGGGCAGTGTGTGCTAAGGGTAGGACAGCTGCCTACCAAGGGCAGGGGCTTGTGTTGGAGTCCCTCAGAAGATGCTGGGTGAATGACATCACAGGCTTACCTGTGTGAGATGAGGACCAGATAGCCTGCGCTCTCATCACGGTCAGTGCCGGGCAAGGACCCTGACATTTTCTGAAGGAGGTCTTTTACAGAAAAGCTGGATTATGGCCCATCATGTACAAGGGCGGCTCATGTGAGAAAGGAAATTAAAACAAGCAACACCGCTTAAAAAAGCCCAAAGCAGGGCACATCCAGCAAAATAATGTATAGTTATTAATTAGCTGCCTGACATATATTTTCTGGTGTGTTCTGACTACGTAGAGATATGGTCCAGTCTATTAGCAATGGTAGCGGGGATGGTCCAGACTGCCAGTTTCATGTGTGGTGTCACACCAGCTCCGCTCCCCCTGTACTTGTCACGCCCGGCCCTTTCATGTGTCATGAGCACTGGAGGAAGGAAGAAGGGAGGAGCACCACGACACCAGGCCTGAAGGTCCCCCACAAAGAGACTCTGAGGCTTTGTGGTAAAATAGCATGCCTGCCTTTGTCTGATTCCTGTTTGTCCAGATAGGTGTCTTAATTTTATGCATAGTTGGCAGTACCTCTGTCTTTATTTCTTTAAAAAAAAAAAAGATTACTTTAGGCAGGCCATTACCTCGTAGTCAGACTGGTCTGTAACTCGCTATATAGCTCAGCTTGCCTTCTAGCTGAAAGTTATCTCTCTGCCTTAGCGGATGCTGCGGTTGCAGGTGTGAGCTGCCATACCCAGCAGGGGCTAATAGTTCTGTTTGAACTATTTTTAATTCAAATTTAAAGGGAGGCTTGAAGCTAAGCTCCTTTGGTAATTCCCCCCCACCCCCAGCTATGTGCATGTATGAACATGTGTGTGCACATGTATATTCATGTGTGTGTGCATGCACGCATGTAGCTTTTCTTCACCCATGTGGTGATAGGTTGATTTTGTTAAGGAAAGATGTTGAGACCTCAATTATGCATTTGGTTTAATTTCCAAAATTAAAAAGTTTCTTTTAAACTATTAGTTGTGATACAAGTTCTCATTCTTTTGAACACATCTCTGCCTGAGATTAAGGCCCCAGTCCTTTTTAGAATATATATATTCTAAATATGTATATATACATACATACATATATATAATTTTAAGTTTCCGTTTTCTCTCATAGGATATGCATATGTCTGCTAGAAAGAATAGACTCAGATCGTGCACCCAGCATGCTTCCCGCTGTGAGAAAACCCTGTATTTCTTGACAATCCTCCATCTGTGGCAGAGCCATTTGTTTCCTTGGTTTTCTTTGTCATCTGTTATGAATATGGGAAAAAATAGGATTAAAGTGTTTAACACCCCTTTCCTTGAGCCCAGTGGTAGAATTTATCCTTCAAAGATAAATTGTGAACTTTTGACCTTAGGAAAAAAATATCCTTGGAGAGTCTAGCATTCAAAAAAAAGTAAATTGTGGTTTTACCAGGCAAAGCTAAGCCCGTTTTACTGCTGTCTGTAGTATGGAATTTCATGTTCAAAGGCTACCCCCTCCATTTCACTCTTACGTGTGGTTTTAGGCATGCCAGTCTCTTTCAGAAATTTCAAGGACAGTGAGTTAGGATTTGAGAAGAAATTGCTGCATGCACATTCACACATATACACATGCACACACATATACATGCACATATAGACACATACACACATCCTCCCTCCCTCCCTCCCTCCCTCCTCCCTCCCCCATCTCCAGGCCAAGTCTGGCATTTTTGTGAGATACTTTGAAGATGTGACGTATAGAACTCCACCGTCAGAATTCCTGCAGAGCATTATGGTCTGTAAAGTGATTCAGACCCCATGAATGTTCGAAGACCTTGGTCACTTATGTGCTGTGCCACTCAATGCTCCACTCCTCCTTGGTGCATTGGTGCTGTCTTTCTCTAGTGACTGTCAAGTCAGTCACACAGATCCCTTTATACATCGAGTCTGCCTGTCTCATGATGCCCGCCTCTCTAATGAGCACTCTGTGACCCCTGAGGGTGCTGGTGAGTGCTGTGGTCTCACTGCCTTTGGAAGCTTCTTGTGTTGTGAGCTCCTTTGAGTGTTCACAGTTCTGGGATGGTCACAGAGCACAGGCCTTCTCGGTGCTCACAGTTGGACTCACTCAGTGACCTAATACGCCATCTATTTGCGTGGTTAGGAGGGTGGCCTGTGGCCCATGGGTGTGTTTTCCTATGAGGTGAATGTTCTACTCGACTGAAATAGACATCTCTGTATGGCCGCTCTTGGTAGGACAGTCACCATGTGCCCTGGCTTTGGGACATATCTGTGGGGCCCCCTAGACCAGCTTTCCCCCCACCTGAGTGTGGGAATGCAGCTGCAAACAGACATATTCCTCGTGGGAGTGGGCTTCCCGATAGGTCTGCAGTCTTTGACTCTTCTCCTGAGTCTGACTGTTTCTGGAGTTGGAGGGGCATCCACCTGCCTCCCTGTTTTCCAGCCGTGCATTCTAGAAGGTGTGGCTGAGGCTGGCCCCTTGCCTGTCCTGGGAGCCCTTCACTGCCTTACTGAGCAAGTCAAAGCAGATTCTCCCCCCTGAACCAGGGCCTGGAGGACACGGGGATGACCTGGAAGGGGCAGTGCCCATGGGAATAGCCCACCCTGGCTATTTCATTCTGTAATTGGACACCGGCTTTACCGATATTTCATGATGTTTGCATTTCTCTTAGCTAATGTTTTTTTATTTCTTCCTTGATTCACAATCATGTAGAGGTAAGAATTTAAAATCTGAAGAGGGCTTATTCATTACACCAGCAACAAAAGCAAGAAGTCAGAGATGAAGGCAGGGGCAGCCACACTTTCTGTGCAGGCCCCTGTGGAAGATCCTCCCTGCTTTTTTCTGTATCCTGTGGCTCCTGGCAGGCTTGGGCCTACTCTTTGACTTCCAGCATACCCCACTGCCCCCCCCAACCCCACCCCATCTCTGTTACTGTCTTCATGTGGCTGCTGTACTCCCTGACCACTTGTTCTAAGGCCATAGACTATTGTACTTAGGACCAGTGACATTTGGTGTGATGCCATCTACACTTGGCTAATGACGCTGGCAGAGACCCTGAGAGGTTCTGGGAGGGCCTGCACTTTGGAGGAAACTTTAAGCCACTAGAGAGAGACAACACATAGAAACATTTCTATAGAAGACTAGATATAGTGACTTAGTAGTTTTGAATTATAAATCTACTCAGGGTGTATTATTAATTAGGCTTGTTGCCCAATAGTTATCGGTAGTGGGATTTATTGTTGGCAAAACCCAACTGACCAGGCGTTTCTCTTGACCCCTTGGTATTTTGAACTTGGCATTATGAACCCATACTGATGTGGGAAGGAATCAGCTGAGCATGGAGGACATGTTTTATCTACAGAGCAGAATGACAGCTGCAGCCCTGCAACCTTGCCAGGTGGGAGGGTGAGACAACAGAAGGGTCCTCCAAGTGTCATCATGAATCTTGTAGCATGCCGGCTGTGGTGGCACACGCCTTTAATCCCAGCACTTGGGACGCAGAGGCAGGCAGATCACTGTGAGTTTGAGGGCAGCCTGGTCTACAAAGCGTGCTCAGGACAGCCAAGGCTACACAGAGAAACCCTGTCTTGAAAAACAAAAAAAAAAAAAAAAAAAAAAAAAAAAAAGAAAGAAAGAAAGAAAGAAAGAAAGAAAAAGAAACATAATTTGACTCAGTGAAATGTCTCATAGGAAACTGAGGTCAGTAAATGGTGTATCCTTTGTCATTTTGAATATGTTTCCATAAAACTTGACAACTGAATAGGAAACTATTCCTGCTGGTGTCATCCTCAGACAAAATGATCTGATGCCTGACACATCAACACAGACATTAAATAACTGAGAAAACCCTTATCCAGGGTCCAGCCGCCACTGCAGCAGCAGCGTTGGTAGCAGGAGGATGCTTCTTGCTCCACCTGGTGACAGGGCAGCTGGGAACAGCTCAGCTACCAACAGGAGGTGGTGGTAGTGGAATAGGGTGGGTCGTTTGGATTATGTGGCCTTGTGTTGGATTTTTGGTAGTTTATAAATCATCAGTTTGAGACAGATTATGGCCTAGGCCCCTGAATGCCCTCCCTTCCCCGCTTGTGGCTGTTCCTCCTCTCACACTGAGGGACCTTACCAGCAAACAAGTGTAATCCTAGCACACACAATGGGGGTTTTGCAAACCTGAGGGACACCTATCCCTGGAGAGATGGACTGAGGAATTTAGGTGCAGGGTGCCTGGGCGCAGCGGGGCTGGGTGAGCATGCTTGCACGGGGTTCTGAGGCATATGGTAGGCATATTGACAGCACTGTTTTCTATGTCTGCTGCGGGTCAGAGAATCATTCATATAATGAAGTGTCTCTATGGGTTCCCAGCTCATCCTTCCGCCGTATCCTAGCATTGCCATGCCCGAGAGTCTCTGCTGGGTATTTGGAGGAAAGGGTCAGTTATGGGTCTGTTAGCATTCATATCTCCAGGGGAGAAAGGCAAGCATAAAAACATTTCTCTGTAAATTAAAAAAAAAAAGTGTGTGAGCATGTGCACGCACGTGTGCACGTGTATGTACATGCACACCATACTCAGGGTTACCCATGGAGTCCAGAAGAGCATGTCAGAATGTGTGTGTGCGTGTGTGTTCACTTACCTGCACGTGTGTGCATGTGTTTGCACGTGTGCATGTGTGTGCGCATGCCTGTGTGTGCATGTGTGCGTGCGTGCGCGCGCGCGCGCGCGTGTGTGTACATGCACACCATACTCAGGGGTACCCATGGAGTCCAGAAGAGCATGTCAGAATGTGTGTGTGCGTGTGTGTTCACTTACCTGCACGTGTGTGCATGTGTTTGCACGTGTGCATGTGTGTGCGCATGCCTGTGTGTGCATGTGTGCGTGCGTGCGCGCGCGCGCGCGCGTGTGTGTACATGCACACCATACTCAGGGGTACCCATGGAGTCCAGAAGAGCATGTCAGAATGTGTGTGTGCGTGTGTGTTCACTTACCTGCACGTGTGTGCATGTGTTTGCACGTGTGCATGTGTGTGCGCATGCCTGTGTGTGCATGTGTGCGTGCGTGCGCGCGCGTGTGTGTGTGTGTGTGTGTGTACATGCACACCATACTCAGGGGTACCCGTGGAGACCAGAAGGGCATGTGATTGAGAACTTAGTGTTAACAACACTAAGACGACTTGAATCGTCTCTCCAGCCTGCAAACATCTCTGCACAAAGTAAGGCAATGTATGTGCTCTCAGGTAACTTGTCACAGGGAGCTGGCTGGGTGCACTGTGGCATGAGGGAAGGTGAGTGGCTAAGGGGTCTTTGGAAAGCGCAGCAGGAGGAATAAAAGTGGATGTGTGGTTTTACACAGCTGGCCAGAAAGGCACTCGCCTGCCATGCTTGTACCGGAATTTTTTGGCAGATTCGGTAGGAATAGCTGAGGAGTGTTCAGACTTAGAGACTGACAGACACTACACGTTTTCGCCTGGGACATAAATCCTGTGACTTAGCAACCTTACATTAGCCCAGGAGCCCAGAGATGTGTACACAGCCTTCCTTTGAGTTTGACTTGGACAATTTGCCTTTTTTCCAAAGTTATTAATAGAGTCTCCATGCAGACTTTTAGCTACAACGTAACATGCATTACTGATGGGGCTCATGGCTCATGGAAAAATGGTGCCACACCATTCAGAACCCATGTAGCTGGGTATCACAGTGGAAAAGATGTCAGGAAGAAAGACACAGTGGATTTCTAGCAAATAAAGAGACAGTGTAGTGAGTGCCCAGCAGAAAACTGGTTGATGGCGTGCACAGTGACACCAAGCTTGAAGGGGTGTGGCGCCAAGCTTGAGGAGGATGTGGCTCCAAGCTTGAGGGGTCCCTGCTTAGGAATCCTGGGTTTCTCCATGCTCTAGTACATTCTGGGGGAGATGAGATCTCCCACTGTTGCTGGCTCTCTCGCAGTCACGTTAGATCCTCTACACGGGGAAAACCATGTGTTAACCAGTATGTTGCCATGCTGGCTTGAGCACACGCCCCTTTTATCCAGAGGAGATTGAGCTGACTCCAGGCCCCAGCCAGGCCTCCTGCTCCACGTTCATGTGTTGTCAGATCAGATCGTACTGTGGGAGCTTCTCTTCTTGGGGGATTTCTCCTAGCCTGTCACAGTGTGTGCCTTTTCCTGGGGGAAAAGTTCTGGAGTTCCATAAGGCCTCTGAGGTTTTACTAAAGCTGTGGAATTCTGGGGAGGCTTTAGGGTTCCATGATGTCTTAGTGTCTTGTTGACCTGTGTTTCTTGGTGTTCCCTGGAGGATGTGCTTACCTGCCAGTCTCACTGTGACCTGAAGACAGTGGCTAATCTTATCCTAGCTTACTAGGTTTAGATGACTGAAAAAGGCAAGATTATTTAACACAGTTCTTTTCAAAGAACCCAGTCTGGAGTACGGGGAGTATGTAGGTGCTCCCATCTCCCTGACTGTCTGTCTGTCTCTGACTCTCTACACCTCCGCCCAGCGCTCTAGGAAAGAACTCTTTTAAAAGTTAATGAAGGAGTTCCAGTAGAGCCCTATTAGATTTCCCTCCCATTAAATGCCTGCTGCAGACTTTTAATGGATGTTTTAACTAGGCGTCGTTATCAGAAGGACTATTGCACAAATTAAAACCAGGCCTACGGATCTGTGAAGAAACTGGATTTACTTTTTGCCTTTAGGTAAAAAAGGAGAAGAGCAGAGGGGTGAGCTCCTCATGGTATTTTTAGAAGTTGGCTCCAGGAAAACAGTCGGTGCTACCCACAGCTAGGGAAACAAAAGGTGCCTGGTGCGTCAGCATGCTCCTCTGTAAAGGGACGATGCTGACAGGGACCCCTTCTTTGTAGTGCTGCTTGCTTGTTGTCTCCTGAGGTCTTGGGATGCTGTGTCCTGCTTCGTGTTTTCAAAGCTCCTGGAATTTCTCCCTCTATCCTGGTTTCTTTTATTTTAGTGAGACACCACCCCCCCCCCCCCCCCCCCGCACCCTTTGCCCCTTCAAACTTTGCCCAATCACACTACAGACTGTGTTTTAGGTTCAGGGTTTCTTGTCTCACCCAGGCAGGTGCCAGCCAGAGGCAGGAGTGAGTGGTCCTGTTTCCCTACCCACAGCTTCATTATAGAACAACTGTCACTTAATTTCTGTCACTGGTTATTCGTAATCACAGCAGAAGACACTGAGTTCTTTAACAGGCGCTCCTTTTAAGGAGCACAGAGGGGAAGCTGCATTTGTTTTCATTGAGTATGGTTCTGATTACACTTAGGGATGGGCCTTGAGTAGAAACTGTCTCTGGCTTCTGCCCACAGGGCTCTGGAGTGGAAAGGGTAGATCTCCCTCCTCCCAGGAACTTGTGTTCAGACCCTTTGCAGCCCTCCTCCGCAATCCGAGCATCCTGAGTCGAACGCTGAGCATCTGTGAGCTAGGTCTCTGGAAGCAAATTGGCTCATAGGCAGGAGCTGCCCAGGGCTGTCTAACCGCAGTGCTTCCAGGCAGCCTCTGTGCCACATGGCAGGATTCATGGCAGAAGCAAATAGTCCTGTGACCCTCCTGCATGCAGGGAGGCTGGTCCCGCCTTCCCTCAGGAGGGTGTGGGGGATTGTGGGCTCAGTGTTCAACATCAATGAACAGAGTGTCACTGATTGCAGCGCTGCTGGTGCACAGGCATGGATGGGTGATGAGAGGCCTACCCATACAGACCTACCCCAGGCTGATCAAAGTGCACCCCAGTATGTGGCTCTGTCCAGCTTTGCCTGCCAGCTCGGAGCACACAGTGCAACTGAAATCTCTATAGTAGATTTAATTTTATGAGCTGCAGCACCCAAGAATACTAAGCCATTTAGATCACTCGGAATCATGGGGTTTAGAGGACGATGGCTTTGGTTGGTGTATTCAAGGAGGGAAAGTCTGTGCCCCCTCCACTCCCCCAGCCCCCTGTACCCATTCTTTTAGGCACAAAGCTAGTTTAATTGAAGGAATAATTTGATTTGCTGCTGCTACAGTGGTAGGGCTTGAGATGTGGCAAATTTTCTCTCTGCTCACCCAGACTCGAGGATTTAATGCCAGCAGGTGAACTTCTGAAGGCTGCTATCAAGTACACAGAGACAATGACTGTCTTCAAAGCGGAATTTTGTCAATATTTTTTGCTGTGGGCCAAAGAACATTCACAATAACAGAGGACTAAAGCCCTGCTTGGAAATGCCGTGGAGTGAGAGAGAGTGGAGGATTTATTCCACGGGGGAGCCTGCAGGGTTAGGGAGGCATCTAATCCCATGCTCCTTCCTTGTCCAGGGAGAACGCTTGTGGCCACTTCTACCCAGGGATGTGAGGTGGCCGCCTCTACCTACCACCTACTTTGCACCTTTACCGGATGCCAATGTTTAATAGCGGGTGACATGTTTTGGCAAGGTGGCCTGGCCGGGCTGCGTCCTCTCTTGGA
Organism: Acomys russatus; assembly: GCF_903995435.1. Lineage (NCBI taxonomy): Eukaryota > Metazoa > Chordata > Mammalia > Rodentia > Muridae > Acomys > Acomys russatus. The sequence continues at coordinate 69,584,596 of NC_067156.1, read as the reverse complement.
AAAGGCCACATGGCTGGTTGGGGGGACTGGGGTGCCCTGGAGGGTGCTGTGGCTGGGTAGAGGGCCTCTGTTTTCCCCTCATAGTTAATGGAGTCCCTGTGCCCTTGGTTTTAAATATGCTCTCTCGCCACGGTTTTGCACAAAGTTTGTTAGCCGGCGGAATGCAGCGGCCTTGATGACTTAAAGCAGAAGTTACAGTTGCCCGAATCGCCTTGCCCTGAGCTCATCGCACTTTGGAAAGGATTATTCCTTGAAGTTTTAGTTTAGGGAGGAGCATCCTGTCCCCCATTCTGCTTGCGAGACCTCCAGCTTACTTAAGCCTGGTCCAGGAAAGTGGCTTTCTGATCATCACAAGGTGAAACCACTTTTCAAAATTTGCTGATTGTATTTCATGTAGATAAAAGGGAGACCCAGGAAATGAAGTACATACAATTGTGAGCTCCCACACGTGATACAGCACAGCGGTGGAGCACAGCTTTGTCCTGCCTGTGAAGGGTGAAAATATCTGTGACCTCATCATTTTGTGTGTGTGTGTGTGTGTGTGTGTGTGTGTGTGTTTAATGCTTAGATTTAAGTTCATTAAAAAATACTTCCTGTTCAATTACGATGGAGTAGGTTTTATTTATTCTGGGACACAATGCAGGCAAAGTGAAAGTAAATCCCAAGCTTCCGGTGGCATTTGAAAAACCAGAGAAACAAGACATTGTTTTCAAAAATAAAAGGGTAAGGAATAGAGACAACTCAGCTTTCAGAGGCACTCTGGGAGGGGAGAGACTTCTAGAGCTGGCTATTTTGAGGAGATATTTGAAAATGACACCAGCTTACAAAAATCTTTTTAGTACTGCAGACAGGCAAATAGACTTCAGAGTCTCCGTGTGCTCAGCGACGGCTGCGGCAGGGCAGCTGGCCACAGTAATATCAGTGGCTCCAATAATTGTATTCTACTTCAAGTGTAAAATTCCTACCTGGGCCTGACTTAGCAATTATGCTGGCTTCTAATGAGGCCTTTTCCTTCAGAAATGTGTGATGAGGGTGTCTGTGGAATGAGATAGAACTGTATTAATGTTAAAGCGCATCTATGAGTAACAGATCCTGGCCTACCGGTTTCTTCCATCTCTCTCTCTCTCTCTCTCTCTCTCTCTCTCTCTCTCTGTGTGTGTGTGTGTGTGTGTTCATTAATTTGAGACTGCTTAGGTTCTCATTCATTATTTTATATAATCCAAAGGTTGTTTTATTATTACATAGATGGAGTAATGATGAACTTAGAAATACAGAGCAGAAAATGAAAAAAAAAAAAAAAAGATATCTTTGTAAATACACTTGACAGTTAATTGGCCCGTATTAATGGAAGGTTGAAATGAAAGAAAATAGAGCAGCCACTAATTAAAATTTTTTTTTCTCATTTGGAATTCATTTTACACACATTTCAGAAGAGAACACTTTGGTTCAGTGTGACGTGTGTGTTTGTTTACGTGACGTGTGTGTTTCCGTGACGTGTGTGTTTACACACCCACTTATATTCTCTCTCTTTGCCGTGTGTTGTGTATTCGCATACCGGGGCATCTAATTATACCGGCTTGGGTCTGCGTTTTCTGCTGCATCTCGGGACACCCAGCCTGGGGATCTTTACAACAGGTCTAGAATTGTCACCAGAAGTCAGAGTGTCGTATGTAAGTAAGCAGCAGCACGCAGACCAGCAGTCTACTACAGGCTTTCTCCAGACCGCCTCCCAGCAGGCTCAAACCAGTTAGCCACTGGAAGAAGAGGCCAGGGAGTTTGAAAGCTGGCCCCGTGTCTGTAGCTCCACCCTGCTGCCACCATCCTTTTGGTGCTCCTCTTGCCCAGACTGATCTCCAGGCCTGGGCTCAGGCATTTTCTATACATGGCCCTGTGATGATGATGTCTTAACAGCCCAAATGCCCATCTTCACCCACAGCTGCAGCCCTCGCCACAGCGACCCATGGGGTGCACATAGGGTGCAGGTCCCCAGGTTCCTCTCTTCTTGGCACAGGGTGAGATGCAGATTGTATCCTGCTGTGCTCCACCAATCAGCGAGGACTCTCACATCTTTGCCTTCACACATCCCACCCCTCAAAGTCCCCCAGTCCCGACCTGGGGCCCCGGAGGGCTGCTGATGGGACAGAGTTGCCGGTCGTCACTGCCGCCCGTGGGTTTCTCCTTCCACTGGAGTGGCTAGCGGTCGTCCTTGCCAGTTCTGCTCTTGGCACCACTACACCAACTGTCCAGCTGGAGCCCGGTTCCCTTCCCACTGCCCTGGTCAGTTCCCGGCCAACTGGACAGTGGGTAAGTGTTTGCCGAGTGAATGGGTGACTGACAAGCTAGCCAGTGAGGGGGTGATTGGACCTGTCTCCCCCGCTGGCCTGTCTTCATTGAGGTAGGAGTGTCCCTTCATGGATGTGGAAAGATCCATTCTTCATGCAGGCTCCTTGGTCTCCACAGAAGGCAGTTCCTAATTCCTCCGAGGCTGCATGAATTCTACCACATGAACAAAGGCCATAGAGCCCCAAACACGGAACCTCATAGTCCATACGGTGCTACAGTCAGGCACACAGGGACCGGAGAGAAAGAGGCCATCTTGGATGAAAGTCCCCTTGAAAGTCAAGGGAGGTCTCCAACCCAGACCAGCCATGCTGAGTGTGGCTGAGGTGCAGTTGGACTCCAGCTGTGGCACACCAGTCCCTGCAGGTTTGCAGGGGAGAGCTCTTCCCAGAGAGAGCTCAGCTGCTAACCCCCGGGCTGTGCACATGCCACTCCACTGCCACTGTGGGGTCTTTGGTTCTTGCTTTGTTTATCAGTGGTTCCTTCTTTCTACTGGTAGAGTCAGTCTTTGAAGAAACTGTTGTTTCATGTTGCTAGTTTCAGAAAAAAATTATGGCTATATTTTCTCCTCCTTGATAAAACTATTCACGCTACTTGGAAGATTTGGAAAAATAGCATTATTCCTAATATAACTATTGTGGAAAATTTTATCTGAATCCCTGCAGGACCTTTCTCTTCTTTCTCATTTTTCTTTTACTATTTGTCTTCCTTCATATTTTTGAAAGAAAAGTGACACCAGTTACTTCCCAGCGCACTTTCTCACTCACTGCATTGTGAACACTATTGGCACACTCCATTATGCATTTCCACAATTATCTCTGCTTTTTTTTTTTTTTTTTGATTGATCATTGGTACCTCTAGCAAATCTGACTGCAAAATATTTTCAGGTATCTTCCTAGTTACAGCCTGTGGAAACAGCCACGTCTTGCTGTCAGTGCCAGCCTAACCAGCTGCTTCAGCTTAGCTTTCTCGGCTCACAGGTGAGGAGGAGGCAGGTTTTACCCGACAAACGTGTTTCTTTTTGAATTGGTTTTGCTTGTGGTATTTGCTCATTTTTCTGTTGCTTTGCTCATTTGTCTTGTTGATTTCGAGAAGTTATAATAACGACATTACCTCATCTTTCTAGAAGATAGTTGTAGACGATTCCCCCTGGAAGGTCTGACATTGAAAAATAGTTGCTGCTGCTTCTGTTGCCTCTGCTTACCTCCAAAGATCATGTGGACGATGCATGTTTATTTTGGGAAAATCCAAACACATTTAAAACCGAATGAAGCTTGTATGAAATCCTATCATCCAGATGTGACCACATGTGCCTTTCTGCATGCCTGGCTTGTGGTCTGTACGTATACACTATGTGCCATTTTCAGTGTGTGTTTCACAGCACATCTTACTGATATGCACGGTTAAGGAATGAACACAGGGCTGTTGAAGGCTGGATCTCTCCCAGGATCACACTTGTAAACAACTGTGTGTAATTAATAATTTGGCGATCGTCTTGTCATTTTCTTGATAAATTTCTACAATTAAAACTTATCAGGTCAAAGGTTGAGATGCTTTAAATTGTCTTGGTGCCATTATTGCCAACTTGCCTTCCCTACTTAAACAGGTTTTTGTGGGCTATGGAATTTTATTTTTCAATGTACTAAGTCGTTTTTAATGTATCTTAAACGACCCTTCTCTCTATTGTTTTCACCATTGAAGTAACACTTAAAACCTCCTTCCAATTCTCAAGATTACTTCAATATTCAGATCTATTTTCTTAGATTTATTTATTTATTTATTTTTGCATTTAAGTATTCAATGGCTGTGAGATTAATTCTGGAACATGGTGTGAGATTGGTATGTGTCACTTATTTCAAAAGTAGTTTTTTCTAATGCCATTAAAAAAATCTATCTTTTCTATGTTGACTTTCAATGCTACTCTCAACATAAACTAGGTTCCTACCTGGGGGTGTTGCCTGTACCCAACCTGTACACCCTGCTGGAGTTATTACGGCCTTATGATGCATTTCAGATGGGCTATAGTTTCCTGTCCCCGTGGCTGCTGGTCTTCATATGGAGTATCTTTTGTTTATCTGTATTAGATGAACCATAGAATTATTTGTCAGCTTAAAATAGTACTTTAGGTGTTTTATTGGGATAGTATTACATTAATAAATGAATTCAAAATTACTTAGCACACCTATAATAAACTTTCTAATCTTAAGGTAAAATGGATATATCTCTAAATTTATTCAAGCGTTATTCTATTTGCTGTTGTCAGGCTCTTGGTCGTTTATTGTGATGTTTCTCTTTATGAATGGAGCTGCTTTTCTGCTGTATTTTTAGCTGGTTCCTGCTGCCGTGGAGTTTTGTTTTCTTCCTAATTAGCTTTCTGTGTTAACAGAGGCTTGTGTTTGTCTTTGTGTGTGATAGGACAATCTCGCTTTTGGTTCTTACTCTTTATGGCCTAATGTAGCAGCTATTCTATTTTGAGAAAACACGGTAGCTTTTCAACATTTGTGAAAATCAATGACAAATGGATTTTTAGAGAGAAAGAATTCATTAGTATCTGTTTGTTGATAGCTGTGCCTTAAAATGTCTCCTGCAATTCAGACGCCCACAGAAGAGCCATGCCTAAGATGTAGGTGTTTGTGTGTAAGCGGGGGGAGGGGGCGCAGGAGTTCTCTTGGCTGGCATGGGAACAGTGGGACGCAGGCGCTGAGGACAGGCCTGGAACCCCTCGCTCAGGCTGTAAAGACCGCCTTGAAAGTGAAACTTCCCAGAGTGAGTTGGCAGGAAGAAGGGCTCAGGCATCACACACATTAAGGAGCAGAACTTAATTTGAATATAAAAGGTGCCCACCCGATAGAGGGTTGAAGCTGATTGTCACGGGGAGCATTAATAATGAGACCCTCTCCTTTGCTGAGCCTTCAGGGTTAGGGACGCCTCTGCTGTTACCTCCTCGGTGTGGTGCGTCACTTTATAAATACTTACAGTTTTCCAGCAAGTCAGCATTATCTGGTGGCAGTGAATAAATCTTTAAAACGAAGGGAATCACATCCGTTTGTGTTCTGGGCCTTTATTCTCACGGCACTTGTCTAGTTCCCGGTGAGGACTCAGGACCTGCTCTGTCCCACGGCCTCGGGGGTTTCAGGTTCATGTCTATTGCAATGTTGATGTGCTTGGGGGATAATTTCCTTTGGCCATCTTTCCCTGGCTATATAATAATTCCCATCATTTTATTTGGTTTCTGTGTGCATGTGTTGTGCTTGTGTTTGTGTTTAGGTGTGCGTGTGTGTATAGGTGCCTGTGGCCATGTGTGTCTTTGAATGAGGAGGATGCCTATTGTTCATCACCTTCCTTTTGAGACACATTGAGCCTGGATCTCAGCACTTTGGCCAGTGTGGTCCAGAGATCCTCCTGTCTCCCCCTCCCCGGAGCTGGGATTACAGCATACCCTGGCCTGTCTGGCCTTCTATGTGAGCGCTGGGCACAGAGCTCATAGCCACATGCTTGTGCAGCAAGGGCTTAAGCAAAGGAGCCATCTCTCCAGCCTCCATTTGTTTCCTTCTGTTTTGTTTTAAAAGTGAAAATTACACCTTGGTATGTTTCATTATGTGCTGCAGTCCAGGAGGGGAAGCGGAGGATGAGTTGACAGGGACCTTTCTGTTCTGCTGTTAGCAATGCAGCCTGTCTCTGACCTTGTTTATTCTCTGTCTGTGCGCAGGGACCCGGGGATGATAGAGTGCTGTAATACATTAATAAGGCTTTGGGCACTGATAAGAGATACATTTTTGAAGCATAGTAAGACATCAGAAATGTATGAAGGCAGTAATTGCCATCTATGTCTCCCAAAACAGGGCTACGAACCAGAGGTAAGGCATCCAAAGCCGATGTACCGAGTGGACGTACTTAGTCACAGCCACAGCTCTGCCACTGTTCTCACTCACCGTTTCCGTCCTGTTCCTCTGTTGCACTCGCTCGTAATATTCATGGATATTCACTCTGGCTCTAGCGAGTTACAAGTTGTAAGTCCGAGGTTGCCAGGGATGGTACCCAGTGACAGGGAGCAATGGCCTGACAGACAGTGAGGAGGAGACAAAAAAGATGGCAGAAGCATAAGCAATATGAAAGACATGCCAGTAGAGGCCGTTTATTAGAGTTGGTATAGATCTATGCCTTAGGTGCCCATCACTATCGCTCATAAGTTTTATTCCTAGCTTTCTGGGGGATTTTAATTTGAACTCAACGTGGTTAAAAAAAAAAACAAAAAACCTCAACAAAGTCAGATATATTACATGCAGATTTTCTAGTAGCTTCCTCTCTCTCTCTCTCTCTCTCTCTCTCTCTCTCTCTCTCTCTCTCTCTCTCCCTCCCTCTCCCTCTCCCTCTCCCTCTCCCTCTCCCTCTCCCTCTCTCTCTCTCTCTCTCTCTCTCTCTCTCTCTCTCTCTCTCTCTCTCTCTCTCTCTCCACACATATGTGGTTGGTTCAAAAGGGGAAGCCTCCATTATCCAAAACCCCAGCCTTCTGTGTTGATCTCTGCTTAGGTTCTGTTAGTTGCAGCATTCCTCTGAGATGTACCTTCAGAGAGTGACCATGCAGACCCCTCGTGTATTGTGTTCTCACGGCCGAACACACTTCCTGCCTCTGTCTTAGTGCACATGTGTTTTGAGTGGCATTGGCTAGAATTGCTTGTTTTTGTTCTCCTAGTCTGTGTCTCCTCTCCTGCTCTCTACCATCTGGGACGCTTTTCCTCATGTACCTAAGGCATAGTGCTCAGTGGGCTGCACACACACACACACACACACACACACACACACACACACACACACACACCTACCCATTCACCGCTAGCTGTCATCCTCATAGGTCCATGGAGGTGATGACCTCTTCCATGCCCGCCTGCGCTGGGCAGCTTCACAACCCGTGTGAACTTGACCGCTGGAGTATACATAGCTCATCATAAAGCAAATGTGCTGTATACAGGTAACATGTTATTTGCATACATGCACACAGTAACTTGTGTATTCTAAACAGCCTCTTACCACAACAGAGTTGGAGCTGTAACATGAGCCAAGTGTCACGTCTTAGTATGCACTTACTTTATGTTTAATGTGTGATATTATATCTAATAATAGTGTAGTTATTAGGGAAATGTCACTTGTATATTTGAATAGTTTTGTGCTTTTGTTCATTGTTAAAAATGTATATTTAAGATACACATTATACACAAGGCTCCCTTGCTAGCTGCGGAGCAATTGGCAGTTGATGGAAGCTGGTGAGAGACAGACATTTTTATGTGGGGGTCAGGATACTTGTATGTTCCAGCAGATGACTCCGCACCCATACATACATGGGCGGAACTAACTTGACACAATAGAGTGTTTAAAAAGAAGGTCAGAAGAGCACAGGAAACTGGGAGAGGGTATGGCGGGAAGTGGTGTCTGGGGAAGGGGAGGGAGCGATAAGGCACGGATATGAGTGCAAGACACTGTATACATGAATGAAAACTTCAAAATGTAAATGAACGTACAGTATAAATTTGTATATAGTCACATAAAAATATAAAATTTATCTGTCTAGATTTGGCATAAGTAATAGAAATGAAGCCCAATTCTTAACACCTCTAGCAACTTTTTTCCTTACTTAAATTACCAACCAAAATGTCTCATCTCAGTTAAGCACAATGGGGTTGTAGCACTAATGCCCTACTTACACAACCAGAAGGGAACAAATAGAGCATTTCTCTGTGTGCTGGTTTTACTTCTACTACTCAGGAGGAGACCGAGGTAATGAAAAAAAATAACGTTTGTACTTATGTCCTAGAAGAGTGTCATAAGAACTATTTATTGCTCGTGAAAGAAATTAAATTACTTAACGAAGGTGAATTATTAACTTAATTTATTAGGAATTTAATTTGGGAGCCATTTTCATAGGGATCCTGGCCAAGGTAAGAATGCAGGCATTTTAATGCAGAAAGGCACTCAGATGACTTTAAATAAGCACATAGGGGTATTTCCACAGAAGCGAGCGTTTCCATGCTCCATAGAAAAACAGTGTTTTAAAGGAGACTATCTATACAACAATGCAGTCAGTTGGGGAATGTGGTTCTTCAGGAGGACGAAATGGAGGAGGAGAGACCTCTTGCTCCCGTTGTATGCCTTAGGGATGATAGCGAGAGGCAAGCTCAGGGGAGTTCCCTGCCATCCTCTAGGAAGGACTGCACAGAGCCGTCCTTCAGCGACGAGTGACGAGTGGACAAGAGAGAGGGATGGCGATGCGGAGAGTTGCCGTTCCTTCTCACAGCAAACGCTTCTCTTTAGGAGGCCCACAGTCAAGCACAACCACATGCATGCATCCAAGGCCAACGCGCCCTGTATAGAGACATGTTTTTACCAGGTCCGCACACACCCGTAGCCAGCCTGGTAGCTCGAGGCATTCTTACGTTTGAAATGAAGACTTTGATTTTCATCTTGAAGCTGTGCTGTTTCACAGGAAGTATTTCTACTTGTGACAGGCTTATGGGGAGACACCATAGCTTTTAAATACCCAGATAACTTGATGTTATTGCCTATGTATCCAAAAGCAGCAGTGATGTGTATTTACTGTCCTGACGATGTATGTGAGGCACAGGACTGGGCCTGCATCCCTGAGGCTCAGACTCTTCCTGCTGTTTGCTGCAGTTTTAAAGAAGACAGTTAAAAAGCTTTACCAAATTGATCTTCAGTTGGGAGATCATTAATGAACTGGCCTTCTTCACTGACAGACCACTCAAGGCCACAGATAGCCATGTGATTTCCTTTCTATGGCAGTAACTCATTTGAAACATTTACCAAAAACCTTAATGCATACAGAAGATGCTAAACTATTTTTAAGTGATGGGTCCTTTTTATTGCTGTGATAGAAACCATGCCTCTTCCTGTCGTATGCCAAAGAGAAACATGCGATTCTACTTAGGTTTCCGAATCTTGGCTTGAAAAGGTGGAGGGAGGGCAGGCGTGGGCTAGTGAGACTAGGAGGAGCTTGGGAGAGTGCAGCTTCCTGTGAGAGACTGCTGTAAGAGCCCTTGTCTACCTGAGGATATTACGTCAATTACTAAGTGACAAGACCTTCGTTTCCTAAGAAAAGGTATTGTGTTGCTCAAGGAGCCTGGCGCTGGGCGTGAGGAGCCTGGCGCTGGGCGTGAGGAGCCTGGCGCTGGGCATGAGGAGGTGCCTTGGTCAGTCAAACGCTTGCTGTAGAAGCATGGAGACCCATGTGTGAGCCTCAAAGCTCATGTAAGATATTGGACGTGATGTTGTGTGTGTGTGATCCCAGCACTGGGGAGGCAGACGTGGAGGCTTCCAGGGCCTCACTGGCCAGCAGGCCTAATTAGTGAGCCCCAGGCCGCTGAGACAATCTGTCTCAAAACAAAATCAAGGGGGAACGGCGCCTGAGAAATAGTACTCACAGTTGGCCTCTGACCTCCAAGTGCACACGCACGCACTCTCACACATATGCATGCACATAGTTTGGTGCTAGGAAACCAAGTTGCTACCTAAATATCCACTAGTAGGGTTTTTGCTTTGGTCTCTGGCATGCTTCTGTGTGACTTGGCGTCTCTGTGTGGGATGCGTCATGTCAGCATTTCCTGGTCCCCGTTGCAACCTGTGTGTCCTCGTGCACTGAAATGACACTTGGCCTTTGATCTGTGTCAGGCCCATCCATTTGGGACCAGACCTTCCTCACCTTCCTGGCTGTGGCCTTGTGTGCACGGGGTGCATCGCATGCCTCTGTTTTCCATCCATAAGAGGACAAAGCTGTGAGGTGTAAGAAATGAGAGGGTTTGATACAGTGCCTTCTCGGGGCAGGGCCTATAGGTGTGTGCCCTACAACATACACTCTTAATTTCCAAAGGTTTTGTCAGTGTCCCTTTTCTGATCGTGGAAAACGTTCCGGGTTCCGTGTGAGCTCTGGATGCGGCCCCTTCACCGTCACGTGGCTCTGTGCTCTGTTGGCCGCCGTCACCAGCTCCTTTAGGTCCAGTTCTTCCTCCTGCCTGAATGTGAGTGCATGAATGAAAGAAGGAAAAGGACAGGAGCAGCCTGAGGAGTCCTTCCTGTGTCCCCATCTGGCGTCATGGCCTCCTCATGGTCCCTTGGCCAGTGTCTACTAGCGAATAAATTTGTTGCCACAACAAACTTTTGCTCGTATTGGCACAGACAGGACAGGAGTCCACTCTGCTTTAATTTTCCTATCACTTGGCCTGTCACTCCAGGAAAATGCTGGCAGCATTTTGTCTCCTGTCAAGTAGGCTGAGTGTGTCCTTCTTCTGTCCCACATCGAAGTTCTGTGACAGAAAAGGCTATGTTTTATTCCTTCACCCCAAACTGAAGGGGCCTGGGGCCAAGTAGGTAGAACTGAGCCATCGGTGCAGGGTACACAGGCAGAAGGGCTGAGGCTCTGGAGCACTTCCTCCCTCCTCCCTCCTACCTCTCCCGCCTTTCTGGAGCACTTCCTCCCTCCTTTCTCTCCCGCCTCTCTCTGCTTCCTTTCTGAGTTGGAGATGGTGTTAGGCAAGGATGCCCACCCCCTGCTGCCTCACTGTGATCTAGGAATACATGGCCAGAGGTCATCTTCACCTGCACTCACCGGGAACTCTCACTGAGTGCTGGGGTCCCAGCCGCAGGCCGCAGCCCTGAGGCATGAGGCGTCAGGAGAAACCCCCGGCCTTCCCCACCCTGCTCAAAGTGACCCAAGGGAAGGAGCTCTTGCTGTTTCTATAGGCACTCCTATCTCCATGCAAGAGGGGTAAGGGCTGAAATTCAGCAGTAGCAGAAGGTGTGCCCCCTTTCCTGGCAGTTTCTCATTCTGGGTCTGGTGTTTCCCGCCCCGGCACCTTACCTGTCAGCGAGCTTCAGAGGCTGCTTCGTGAGGGACCCAGGCTCGCTGAGCTGCTGCCACCCTGAACACGTGGGCACATGGAAGGCAAAGGAGCTTGGGATTCTGTGGGAACAGCTCTGATCTTGAGTGGCAGTGCGTGCTCTCCTGGTTATACTACACAGACTCCAGGACACACCCACAGAGGGACAGAGTAGACTCCTGAGTGCCGCCTGTGATGATGCTGGCTCCTGTGTCAGGGTGAGGGGCGTGGCAGCTTATACACATGCTGGTTCCTGAAGGCTTATGGGAAGGATGTGGCATCACTTCTGCTATACTTGATGGCCAATGTCCAGCCTCAAGGAAGCAAAGAAGTGCAAATTGTCCAGTCTGCTAAGAAGGGGAGGTCATACATGGTGACACCGTAGTGCTTACATCACAGCAGAGTGGAGAGGGGAAAGGAAAGGGGGACAGAGGAAAGTGTGGCCTGTGAGCAAGAAACTTTTGAGAGACTCAGCAATCAACTCTGCTGTACACAGCTGGTCAGTGGCATCCAGGTTGTTACACACCCAGGCCTTCCACAGTGACTCTCGGAACGGACAAGCCTCATCTTCAGAAACGCCTTCTCTGAGAATGCTCACACAGAGCCCCGACTGCACTTCCACCATGACCCCTCAGCAGAGCACCCATGCGGGTAGAGAAAGCCTCATCTACTCAGCTCGGCGAGAGACTGGACCCAGGGCTTCCTCCCTCCGGGGCAGGTTGCTCTAGATACAGGCTCTGGACCTGTGATGGCTCCTGCCACAGCCCCCGATTCTCTCTGTCCTTGTTGAAAACATAGTTCTCCATCCTGTGGTTGCACAATGTTGCAGCCCTTACTCATGACTGACAGGAGGAAGATGTACTTCCAAGAGTCATCCGCCTCTGAGCTTAGGGTCCTTAGCCGAAGAGAAAACTCGCATTAGGGACTTTAAGCCAAATTAGAGGTTTAATATTTTTCTCAAGAATGTATTTATTGTTTGTGTGTGGGGGTGGGAAGAGACACACGCAGACAGGAACCAAGAAAGGGGAGCGCATACTGCATTTACGTCACGGCATGCATGTAGCGGCCAGGGGACGGTTTACAGGAGTTGGTTCTCAGCACTGTGGCTCCGGGGACTGGACTCAGGCCATGAAGCTTGAACAGCAAGTCTAAGCGTTGACGTGGGGCATGGCACGGGGCTGTGTGCGAATTACCACACGGGCTTTCGCAGGCTGACTTGGAGGCCGGCCATGGCTGCCGTGGGAGTCGAGGACATGCAGCTGGGCTCTAGTGTGAAGCGCATCCTAGGGCCTTGGACTCGGCAAGAGCTCCCCCAAGGTGTTCTCCACAAGAGGTGGGGCTGTGCCCGGTGTGGCTTCCTAGTGTAGGTGCTCAGAAACCAGTCCTCAGGTCCCCGTAAGAGTCACAGATGATTCTGGCCACCTTCCCCACTTTCTAGAAGTAACTTCGCCTTTTCTTGTACAGCAGCACACAGTCAAAAGCACGGTGACAGGCATAAGCCAGTGAGGCCTGTGCAGGCCTCGTGATGCGGAAGTCTGTGAGAGACAGCCATCTATGCCTTTCTTTCCCTCGGTTAGCCTGGCGCGTGCCCAGCAGTTGGCAGTGCTTTGCAGTTAGCAGCTGAGCGCATCATGTTTAGACATATGATTCGGACAGACTGACAGTGTGCTTCTTGGCTGGGTCTCCATTGTGTGTCCTTTTAAACCCGAGAAATTGTTACTTCCTGTCTTTAGAATGAATTTGGGTTGGACTTCTATCTCTGACTCAGGATTGGTGTGTTAGATGAAAACAGACGACATCATCGTGCTAGGGGTGTGGCCTCCCTTGTGTCTAGGTGCCACACCTTCCCCAAGTCCTGGTGTCTGTTTCAGCCTCATCCCTGCCCTTCTGTGGCAGCTCGGGACATCTCCTGACCTACCCTCAACATGCCAGCCTCTTTCTTTCTGCCACAGTTCTGCCGCTTGGACGTGGGCCGTGTAGAGTGTCACTTTGTCTACAGTGCGCTGGTGACCCTGGGTGGCTACTGGCTCTGTGGCATTTTTCTTGCTCTGTGCCAAGCACACACTTCTAGCTTTCTCCACGGGGCGGAAGGGCACTTTTATTATGTTGCAGAGGGTCTTGAGCTGTGGGCCTCAGCGCCTTCTTTAATTGACTAAGAACAGAAGACTCTGCTGCCTGGGGACCTCACTCAGGGTACCCCAGCCGTGTCTGCCCTGCAGTTAAATACAAGATGCTCTCTTCTGACTGTTTCCTCAGCATCGCGCTGCCTGGGTGGTGAATCTGTTGTGTTGCGGGAAGGCGTGTTTAGGATGCAGTTTCATTAACTGTTACAATTAAACTGTCACCTGTGGTCAAAGCTGTTTTGAAAAATAAAGGGTGTGGGATCATCTGTCAGGAGTATAATCTCGAAAGCTAACGTTATTTCTGCGGTAAAAATCAGGCCCAACTTGTATCCCTGGCTTAGGCGCGCGAGCAGGCCCCACCTGCGGTCTTGTCCTTGTGCTGCCTTGCTCTCTGCAGACTTCTTTGTTCTTCGTAAAATGATGAGACACACTTTCATTTTGTGGTAAATAGCAGGATGAACGAGTTACCAATAATCAATACATTTTTTGTGTATTTTAGGAAGTCCCCTTCCTTACAAACAAATATTACCGTGCCTAACCTTTGACACGATTAAATTAATTTAAATACATGTTCATCAGTTAAGGAACCGGGCTCCCGCTAGTAATGGTGCCAGGAGAAAAATAGCTGCGTCCAATATGTCTGTGTTTCTTATTTCCGTCTTGGCAATTAGACCGTAGAGATTTCGGTTTCCGTTAGTCTTGGTGTAGGCATCAACATTTTGTACAGACACAATTAGCTCAATGTGAAGGAAAAGCAAGGGCTTTCTGAGCCGATTTGCATATGCACGTCTGATCTAGCTATGCCGTTTCTCTATGTCATTGAAGAAAACAAAATGACCTTTTAACCAAGTTTTTTGATCCTGTATTTTGTATGTGGAGGGGAGCGGCCTGCGGAAGGGAGGGGAGGGTGCAGTTGTTGATTTATACCAGGACTCCAGCAACAGTCTGAGATCTGGATGCTTTTGAGCTGTAATTGTATCTTTGCTCAAGGCTACTGCAGTTATACGACAACGTTAAATTCCATTGTCAGCCCCTTAGGTCTTGGGGAGGAAGCTGCGTTTACTGACCACAGAATAGCCCAAAGTACCCTTTGTGTTTCCGCTCCCCTGCGAAGCACAGGTCTTTACAGATTGGCGAGCCTGCCTCTCAGGGCTAGGCCATGCCACTCGCCTGTAGAATCACAGCATCGTTCCTTTCAGAGATATGTTAAGAATTTACCTAGTTAGTTATACATTTAAAGTCACTGGGTTTTGTTATGATTATTTTTAAAAAAGAAATTGAAAACAAAATGTCATCCAGTAAATATGTGTGTGAATAGCAAATCTCTGAAATGGATAGTTTACCCTTAACAGGAACCATAAAACACACGACTGAAGCTTTCAGCTGGCTTCTATCAAAATAATTATCTTAGCAATTATCTCTGCTGTTCAGTTAACTTTTGCATTCGGATGGTGTTTCTCTGCCTTTGTGTTCATCAACCTTGTGCTTAGAGTTCTCGCAGGAGCTATTATACTGACAGATTTTCCCCCCTTTTAGTAGAGAGAAAAAGAGAAGAAAGAGGAAGGGCTATTTAAAGGGGTTGCACTCCGATACACAGGTAGTTAGCAAATTATCCTGAGATCAAGGTGACTGTCTGAGGCGGCCTCTTTGGCAGGGTCTTCCATAGGCTTTTTAGAGGCACAGTCACCTGCCCACAGCCAAGGATGACAGCGTTTCTTAGGGTCTAACCCTATGGACACAGACCAGAAGAAGTCTACTTACGTATCCTGTAAGAAAGTTCCTTTTTTTACTTTTAAAGTAAGAGCTTTTAAACTTCAGGTGCATATCTGTTGTTTTCTTTTTACTTCTTAAAAGATAAAGGGGAGGGGGGTTGCTAGTTAACAAAGTCTTTAGGTATGTCTTAGTGTATGTGTGTGTGTACATATATGTGGAGGTCAGAGGTCAACCTTTGGCGTTTCTAAGTCACTGTTTTTTTAAAAATGTATTTTATTAATTTATTCTTGTTACATCTCAATCGTTACCCCATCCCTTGTATCCTCCCATTCCTCCCTCCCTCCCATTTTCCCCCTACTCCCCTCCCCAAGACTGTGAGTGAGGAGGACCTCCTCGCCCTGTATATGCTCATAGGGTATCAAGTCTCTTCTTGGTAGCCTGCTATCCTTCCTCTGAGTGGCCCCAGGTCTCCCCATACAGGGGACATGGTCACTGTTGATGCTGCTTTTTGCAGCTCTCTGGTTGGCTGGGGACAGGCTAACTAGCCAGTGGGTGCAGGGGTCTGGCTGTCTCCACCTCTCTCTCCAGCACTGCCATCAGAAATGAGCACCACAAGGCCTGCCTTTTTCACATGAGTGCTGGCAGTCAAACCCAGGTCCAAATGCTTATAAGGAAAGCACGTGACTGAACTATCTTGCCGGCTGCATCTCTTGCTCTGTAACATGTCTAGTCAAAAATGTACACACACAGTAAGACACTTTTTGACTTCCTGCTTCTGATTTCTCAGAAAAGCTCTGCACATAAAAGAAGTACTGCTTAAAGATTTGTTTTCCACCTGTATGGGCAGAATTAAATACGCCTTGCAGCGCAGTGATTTTACATGTGGAATGTGTTTGCATCTTGGTGACATTTGGAAAGGAAACCTAAGTTGACCTTGACCTTTGAACTTTTCAACTGTGATTTTTAAAGTGTGTGTGTGTGTGTGTGTGTGTGTGTGTGTAGAAATTTGTCTTTCACTGGCATTGCTTCTTTGAAGTTCACCACTGAGGTCGGGTCTGTGTCTTCTTCACATGCGTGCATGGGACCGAAAGTCCAGCGTGCTCCGCTCTGCTGTCCTGTCTTATCTGGACTATGTCCCGACACCGTTTGAAGCTAACATGAAGTGTACTGCCTGTCTGACCCACGTGAGCAGCCCATTATCATAATTTTGCTGTCGTATGGCCACTGAGTTAATGTACTTACAAACGACAGAGAAAGTGTGTTACATGACCTCAGGGTTCTCAAAAATTAAATGACGTCTTAGGTCGTATTTCAAAGAATAGCTAAGGAGGACGGTTTTCTTTCCTGCATGAAGTGTCACTGTGCGTGGCAACAGGATATTGTATTTCTTTTTTATTACACAAAAATGTGAAGCTTTTAAATTCCTAGATTTCCACATAAAATTTAATATTGGGGTAAGGAATGATACGTCAGTGTGTAAATCTGTCCTCTGCTCCCAGCCCCTCACTCCAGACTAGACTTTGCAAACTCAGGACTGTGCTAAGACTCGACTTCTTGTCTGGTGATGAATCTGGTCTCTCCTCCCCATACGCAGCTCGTGAATCCCCACCTACAAGGCAATAAAGCACTTATATTCACGGAACACACTTGCCTGGACAGCTTAACTGTAGATCTTGTTTTTTGTATGCGCTTCAGAATCATTTTTTGTTGCTTTTATAATGTGCATGTGTATGTGTGTCCATATTTGTACAGGTTTGTGTGTGTGTGTGTGTGTGTGTGTGTGTGTGTGTGTGTGTGTGTGTGTGTGTGAAGGTCAGACTCAGGTGTCACTTCTCAGGAGCAGTCATCCACCTTGTCTTTTGAGAGGATAGTTGACTGTCTCCGTGGACTTGTTGAGTGAGCTGTGTTGGTGGACAAGTGCCCCAGGATCTGCCTCTCTGGCCAGTGTGCTGCTTTTCCGTTACTGTGTGTTTCTTGCCAGTCCTGGAAGAGTAAACTCAGGGCCCTGAGTTTCTGTGAACGGAAGCGTCTCCTTTGTCCTCATTTTTGGTTTTAAAATGTGTCACTTGAAGTATGAGCCTTTGACCTTGAGGTCCTCGCCCCCACCCAGGGACCAAAGGAAACTCCTAATCAAGGTTAGCATTTGTCATCACCCAGAACCCTGTGGCTGATGGTGGGTGGTGGCCAAAACTCAGCTTCACAGCCTACTTGTCACACAGCGGGTACTGGAGAGCTGACCACATGCAAGTGCGCTTCCTCCAGAGCAGGGCCTATAGGTCTTTATACTTATCTGTAGAGACTGGCCTACCCATCTGTTCCAGAATTTTCTGTGCAGTTCAAGAATATGATATTGAACAGAAGCTCTTTGGGGATGGGGGAAAACTGGAGGGACCAACATAGTGCGTTGGTTTCTAGCTCTTAGTTTTGGCCTCCATGGCAAGACAAGAAGCCAGCCTCGTCTTGTTGTGTGAAAGCAAACAGGAAGCTCTAGGAAGGAGGTGGTTTTGAGCCATGTTGAACTGCTTTCTGACTGCCACGAAAAAGTCCGAGTAATTAATTAGCCTTCAGGATGTGCAGAGGAGTGTTAGTTGAGCAGACAGCATTGAAATGTGAGATCCTTGGGAAATCAAAACCCAGGACAGACCTGGGCAACTTAGGCTTTTTTGTGGGCTGGCTCCCTGTGCTCCACAGTTGCAGGCACCCGCATCGAAAGCACCATAGAGTTTCCCAAGAGTCACCAGTAGAAGCGTGGATCCCTGGCAGGGGACTCACTGGGAGTCTTTTTGATAAAATTTGCAACATTACAAATGTCATCTTTTGTGAAGCCCTTGGTACTACTGACGTGACGAATATTATTTAAAGTTACTGCAATTTGTTGAAGCTTCTAATTTAATCCATACTTTATTATGTACTAAGAATAAATTGCAGGGGGAAGAGGATATAGTTGCGGTGTGTGCTTAGAGATGACTTAATATAACGGAGAAGAAAATTTAACCCAAATAATTGGAAGATTTACAGAATTTTTTTTTGACGTAGCCAAAAAAGTTTTGTTTCTCTTGTAGATGTAGTAGCTCCAGAATGGTTTTATTTTCTTGATTTAAATAGATGCGAATTGCAGGAACCTTTTCTTTTTCCTGGAAAGGAATGTATGCTTCGAATACAGCAATATTGAATGTACCCCCTACCCCCACCAGAGAAGTCTCATTGTGTAGCTGACCTCTACCCACCGTCCTACAAAGTCAATGCCAAAGCTTGCCTAAGCTGCCTTCTTATGGCCTGAATAAGGGAAATCTACAAGGACCAGGTGGTACCTCATAGACACAGGACGGTCAGAACCGGGCAGACTGAGCTGACCACCGCTGTGATGCTTAGTGGCCAGGGTCCCTTGGAGGCCGAGGAGAGACAGGGTTCATGAAGCTGGTCCTGTTTGGTCCCAGGGCACAAGCAATGGGTGGTTGTTTCAGTGGGCCTGACACACATTGTTAAGTCAGGGGCTTGGTACGTCTGACTGCATCACAGGTGTGTCCAGTGGAGGCTAGCTCCTTAAAAAGCAATTGAGGGACTGTATACACGATTAGTTCTTACCCAGGAGTTCTCAAGTGTGGGAAAGACGGAGATCGCTTTGAGTCTGTGGACTAATAAAACGGGGTATTCTAAAACAATAGGGCAGCACCCAGCATGGTTGTCAGATTGTCTTGCAGACAAGACTGTGCCCCATGACATCACTTCTAAATGAATCTCAGGAGCAAGGTCAGAACCCCTCCCCCACCCCAGTTGGCTTCTTAAGAACTGGTGGGTACCAGGGGTTATTAGTGCCATAAATCGCTTCGTTGTCAGTCAAATGCTAAGAGACGTGGGACATGATACTGGCCATTTTGATGACAGAATATAAATCACCAAAGATTAAATTATTAGATAATTTGGAAACTTAACCGTTTGCATTTTACCCTTCCAATTGTTTTGCTGACTTGCACTTCTCTTGGCTGTCCAGGATTTTATTAAGTGTCTTTAAGGCATCTATCACCTCTTTCCTCTTCATTTTCCAATGGGCAAATTTTCCCAGGAAGGAGAGTTGCAGTACTGATGCCTGCAGTCGCTGCTCCAAAAAAGATTGCTGTATTTTCATTGACGTGCAGTGCATTACCATAATTGGCTTTTCTACATGATGGGAGAGAGGAAATAATAATGTCATTTTATTTACAGCCAGAGTGTCGCTTTATGAGACTTCTCCAAGTTTCTGCCATGCTGTGTAGGTCAAATGACATCTTTTGATCAGTCCTGTCCAAAGACATCAAAGCTGAGTGGCATGTAATGGAGACCTAGTGACAAACCAAATCTAGAAAAGAAATAAGACTGCCAGTTTCCCATTAAACAGCCTGCTAAACAGCACAGCTTCCCCGTGTCGGCTACGAGACCACTCTGACCACCTAAATCAGGGGAATGAAAGAAGGCTGAATTGGACATTAGTACCGCAAATGACTGCAGCTATTGCCACGACTTCTCTCCCCTCCTCCCCCCAAAAAATCAGCAAGCAAACCATGCGAGTTACAGCGCGGCTGCTCGGAGCCCTTCATTTCTCTCCTGCCACTTGCTGGTTTTCTGATCTGGTTTATTTAGGTTTGACACCAGCCAAATGGTGTAGCAGGCTATCTCTGACAGATATTCTCAGCGATTCAACGGGAGGCACATCTCAGGGAAGACGGATCTTCTGAGACAGGATTTCAGAGTGGTTGTTTTTTCCTTTTCCACCCCATTTTCTTCCTGTATGATTCTGCTTGATGTGTTGCTCCTACTCACAGTCAAATCATTAGGGCCGTCAGAACTTTGGCAGAACCATGTTTGATTGACGGCCGGGAGGCTTAGTGTTGACAGTTACAGGTGCTGGCTGGCCAGCACGTGGAAGTGCGTGGTTTTTTGTTTTTTTGTTTTTAACAACTGTTTTATAGTAAGGATTGGTAAAAGAAGTTTCTCTGCTGTGATTCGGAAGTGTTCTTCATTGCATGTGTGTGAAAGAAGCAATGCGCATTTATCTGTGTCAGTTTGCTCTGAGTTAAGTCACAGGCCTCTCTCGCTTTAATTCTCTCTTTTGGCCGTCGGTTCCAAAGCATCTGTTGTGTTGCAGGCACCGTGCTAGCTGCCAGGGTCTGCCAAGGTGCTGCTCCGTGCTCGGGGAGACCAGCACCAGTCTTCCCTGACCCGTTCTGGACTCATGACCACCTCATGCCACCAGAAAAAAGCCATAGGAGGCAAAGTCCATTCTGAAGGGAGAGTGCAGGCAGGATGGCCGTGTGTCCTGGCAGGATGGCTGTGTGTCCCGGCAGGGGCTTCTTCAGTGGGAAGCCAAATGATGGCAGAGCCCGTGGGACCCCATAGATTGACATGGTTAGGAAGAGATTGTTTTGTATACCCGCACCTGTGTGTGTGTGTGTGTATGTATGTGAGCGCAAGCGTGCACATGCATGTGGAATCACCCAATATGACTTGGAGCTAACCAATTCCTAGGTTGCCTAGCCGGAAAGCCCCATGTTTGCTTCTCTGGTATTTGATTACAAATGTGCCCAGTTTTGGGTTTGGGTCCTGGATGCTGACTTGGGTGCTTGTGCTTGCGCGGCTGTACTGACTAAGCTCTCTGCTCAGCCATGCCTCCCTTTCCTGTGTGAGTGCAGTGTGCATGGCATAACATTAGGCAACAGGGCGAGGCTCACTGCACAGACACGACGAACACTCACACACCAGGCACCCGCCCCAAGCACACTCTCAGGCCTTTCCTGGAGAGTGCTGACTTGCTTTTGGTCTGACAGACCCTGGCCAGATGTGGCTGAAGCAGTCCCAAAGGGCTCTGCAGTAGCCTGTAAGTGACAGAAGTCCAGTGCCCTTCTCTTCAGACTGTGGTGACCAGAATCAAAGCTTTTAGGTCGGGCTGCCCAGGAATGTGTTGCTGCCCTCTGTCGACATAAAGACCCTGCTTGCTTTATGGTCTATTTTGAACTCTGGACTCTTTGCTGCTGTTGATGGAAAATGCTGCTTAGCAACAGCACAGGTGTGTCAACTGCACAGGTGTGTCAAGAGACTGGGTGGGGAACAGGGTCCTGGGGCAAGCCCTTTGCATCTTCCTTGCTGTATGCAACTCCTCACTTAACATCTGTGCCTTAGTTTCCTCACATGGAAATAGGCAGTGTGATCATAGGGTTGTGACTTTACTACAGGGAGAGTACTGAGGAGTGCTTGGCGCCATGCCTGGTCCGTAGTATCAGCCCAGGAAACATCCTCTGCCGCTCCTGTGATCTTCTCGTGCCAGATGCTGTGCTGGCGAGGTGCTCCATGGGCGTGTAGCGATGTGCTATAGTAGTCAGTCTCCAGATAAACGGGTTTCACTGTTGCCATGAGGGAGAAAATGCTGGTGCTCATGGTAGTGGGCTTCCTGCTTCTTCTAGAGGTATGTGTGTGTGTGGGTGTGTGTATGTGTGCATGTGCATGGTGTGTGAATGTGTGTATGTATATGTGTATGTGCATTGTGTGTGTATGTTTGCATATATGTGTGTGCATGGTGAGTGAGTGTGTATGTTTGTGTATATGTGTGTGCATGTGTGCATGTATGTGCATGTATGTGCATGGTGGGTGAGTGTGTATATATGTGTGTGCGTGCATATGTGTATATGTATGTGTGCACGGTGTGTGAATGTGTGTATGTGTGTATGCATATTGTGTGTGTGTATGTGTGTAGTGTATGTATGTTTGTGTTTATGTGTGGTGTGCATGTGTGTGTATGTGGGGGGCTTGTTTCATCCAGTCCTGTGGGTGTTTGAGATCTGTAAGTATCAGATGTCCTTTTCCTGCATCTCATGCTATGCCAACTTGTACTTTGGATCCCACCCCCGTCCTGTTGTCTGGGATGCTTGTGGCACCCTGTATTCTCACAGTTGATTTAAGCACGCTCACCACTCCCTTCCAGTGGCTTCCTGGGCAGAACTGATGGTGGGAGATGGGAAAGCGTGGACTTCGCTGAGCGGCGGTGGGTGCTGGGGTCCACTGCTCTTGGGAGGACTTTCCTGCATAAACAGAAAGGGTGTTTCTTGTCTGTTTGTTATCTCCTTCACACATGAAGCTTCCAGTTCAGAGCTTTTCCCCAGAAACCCCATTGTCCCTACCTTAAGCACTTTGAAGCACATTGCTTCCGGCGGGTGTCCACACATGTCCAATGGGGAAGTGCCCTCAGGCCAGCAATCGGTGGTCAAGATAAACATTTTAAATGTAGGTTCCGACTAGTTTGGGGACACGAGTGTCATTCTGACCAGGAGTTTGGGTGCCAGGGAAGGACGTTCTGAACCTGGGCTGTGGCTCCTGTACCCACAGGAGCTTCTCACCCATCGGGAAACATTCTCTCCCTCACTCAAGGAGGCAAATGAAGCAAAACACATGCATCCACCGACTTCCCTCCCTCGGTGCCCCAGGCATCCTGGGCCTGCAGTCTTCCATCCTGGCGATCCCATCCCAGCACGCTCAATAATGCAGCAAGATTTGCTCCACCACAGTGTCACCTGTCGAGGTGAGCTGTGCCCGTGCCTATCTGAAGTGACAGCCATCTTTGAGTACCAGGGTCTCCCACTCGATTTCCCTTTCATCATCCCCTGGGGAAGGGAGCATTTCGACAAGGTGTTTCCCCTTCCAAGTTCTTTCTTCCTGCTCCTCCCTCCTTCTCTCGCCCTCGCCCCTCTCCCCACCTCTCCCAGCACACCTGATCAAAACATTATCCCTGACAAAGGTTTCTCTCTCCAAATTAAATGAGTCCAAACAGCCTGGGAATTTTCTCGCAGAAAGTGCAAAAGCTGATGTGCGAAGTTAATGAATCCGGTGGCAGAGCACACATGATGGAGTCGGATAATGTTACCCAGCCGCCTTCCTGTTGCTCGCACCCCTGTAAAGGATGTGCGGAAGTTAGTTATATGGCGCGATTCTAACATCTGTCCTACCCCATAATAGCAATTTGTATAAGTAATGGAAACAGGTTAAATACTTCATTCTAATGTTGCCGGCAGGGGCGAGGATGAACATTTCAATGAAGTCACCCGGCAGAGAGGAAAAGGGAGGGGCCCGGATGGATTCATCTCCACTCCCTAATGACAGTGCCCGCATGGGTAGTTTATCAGATGGAACAGGAAGAGCCAGTGGGTCTCAGAGATGGAATCGCTGCTGTCCTGCACAGGCACCTCCATCTCTCTGGCACACCTTCACTAGTAACATGCTCTTTGCACTGCGAGGGAGGGTGGCGGGGTGTGCTCCATCTGTGTGCTCCTCCAATGGGATGTGGCAGGGTCATCTCTGCTGTAGCTTCCTAGGTGGTGAAGGGCGCTGCCTGAGGTGGAAAAGGAAGAAGTACCACTGTCCTTCTCCTCCTCAAGTCCTTGTTAATTATAAATAAATCCGCTTTTGGAATGACCATTTCTTTGCCATTAAAAAAAAAAATCACTGCTTCCAGAAGTTTAATCATGTGAAGAGCCATCTTATGTGAATTGTTGATGCTGTTTGGAAATGTTTCTAACTTGGAACTTGGCTCTTTGCGGCCACATATACCCTATAACCCCTGTTCCTCTGCAGCAGCCTTTGCTGGTTGCTAGCAAGGGATGCTCAGGCATGCCCAGGAGCACACAGGTGTAGAGTATCTGACAGGTCCTCACGATGAAGTTCCGTGCCCAGCATCACTGCTGCCTCCTACCCAGATTGTACTGCTTGACAGCCACATGGGTAAAAGGGCAAGAGCCCCAGAGCCGGAAACGGCTTAGCGGATAAAGCATTGGACCCATTGGCTAGGTGTTCCTGTAATCTCAGAAAACTGTGGAAGCTGAGGCAGGAGATCCTCGGGGCAAGCTGGCTAGCTAGGCTAGCAAAACAAGTGAGCCCTGGGTTCAGCAAGCGAGTCTGTCTCAATACATGCCCTAGAGCAACTGAGGACACTTCTGGCTTTCACAAACATGCACATATGTTATATGTGTACCTGGATACATATGTACACTATACATACAAGTACCACACACACACCATGTGCACGCACGCACGCGCGCGCGCACACACACATGCATGCGCGAAGGACAAAGTTTTGGTCAACCAGCCTGCTGTACTTCACTGGACTGATATCTGGAATATTCCAGCCACCAACATTTGAAACATTTCTTTCTGAGAGCACCTTGCACCCAGTGCTTCCTGTCAGAGAGCGTAGCCACAGGTGCACATTACCCAGTCCTGGCTGATTTTTCCCAGCGGATTCCGTGCTGATTCTAGAGTGCAGAGCATGTGCGGGAAGCCTTTCTTCTATTGTTGCTGCAGCTTGTTGAGCAGAGCGCCCACACTTTTGTGTGTCTATCCAAGGAGGAACAATGCTGATGATGAGACAGAACTCGGAGGAGTGTTCGCCTCTGATGGGATACAAAACGGGGTGGCCGAGGAGCACACCTTTACCCGGTGCATCATTGGGGTGCAGATTAAGATGTAGGTGTTGGGGGGTTACAGACCTAATTGCTCAGTGCCAGTGTTGGTAAGACTGAAGGGAATTCAGAACTTTACTGCATTTAGCCATTAGAAAACAAATACAGCTGTCACTTCCCACAACCCTTAAGATGACTGTTGACAAGAACGAGCTGTGTTTTCTTTAAAGAAACAAAGATGTTTTAGACAATGTTGGGCTGTGAGTTGAGAAATATAGTTTTTATCTAATTTGCAAAAGATACGATATTTGCGCCTGATTATATAGTTAGGATTTGAGATGAAAGTATTTTTTTTTTCAGACAATATGTGTGTATTTACACTGTAAACCATCAGGGCACACATGGTTGGTGTCACATTAAGTTGTAACAGGGCTGTGTACATTGCCTTCTGTCCACTCATATTAGAACGCACAGGATCTAATGTGGCTCAGGATGACAGCACATCTTTAGGGACACATTGGCATCCAGAAGGCACATTTTATTATAAAAAAACATTAACAAGATTTAATTTTTTTCATAAATGGAGTCTGATCATGGATTTCTTTCTCTCAGTCCCATCTTGGAAACGGTGGGGGTGAGAGGTTTGTCAGGTCAACACACATGGACACACACATGTGTCCATGTGTGCAAGACCATGGTCATGCCTGCAGCCTTTGCTGTGCTGCTGGCCTGAATTTGTTCTCATGGCCTGTGAGACAGCTCCCTGTGTCCCCCCTCCCCGACCCCCCCCCACGCAGGACATACTGTGCATGTTCGCACTGTCATGATCGGCACCATCACGCCAGGCTCGGGAAGGGCGGGGGAGTGCTAGCAAAGCTGTTTTGACACAAAAAGAAATAGCAGAAATGATGATTTGGAGTCTTTGTTTTAGTTGATGGGGAAAATGTCATTTATTTCTGTAAGTAATTGTGAAAAGAGAATTTTATACTGCAGTTACCAATTCCTGGCTGCTCATTCATCAGAGTTCCATGTTGGGGGTGGGGAGGGTAGGGGTGCATTATGGGTGTTCTTGGAGGAAAGGCAGTGGGGGTAACTTTGCTTCCTGGGTTCATCGGGGCTCTTTATTTTAAAAAACCTCTTAGGCCAGAAAATTATATCCATTCACCTTGTGAGGTGTTTTGTTCTCACAGGTTCATCTGTAGAAAAATCAATCAATCTCTTCAAATATCGTAATGTATTTCAGTACATTTGTACACATGAAAATGAAAGATTTTTAGAAAATTGTGGCCTGTATAAAACAAGCTTTTTTTTTTTTAGAAAAGTGTCACATGTAGTGAAAACAAAGGATTGTGATAAATAATCCTTCTGCCTAAATTTGAAAGTCCCCCCCAATGAAAAAACTCTCTCCCCCCAAATAAAAAATCTTTTAAGGAAGCATTTTTAAAAAAGCAATTATGAGGATTCAGTGATAATCATAAAAAATAAGCCTGGTCGGGCTGGAGCGATGGCTCAGTGGTTAAGAGCACTGGCTACTCTTCCAAAGGACCTGAGTTCAATTCCCAGCAACCACATGGTGGCTCAGAACCATCTGTAATAAGATCTAGCGCCCTCTGTACATGCAGACAGAACACTGTATACATAATAAATAAATAAATCTTAAAAAAAAAAAATAAGCCTGGTCGTTCTGGTACATCCATACTCTCTGTCATGACAGGGCAGATATAATTCGGATCAGACACCAATACTGTTGTTGAGAGACTCGAGGGCAGGCTGGGGCCATGGGACCGACCTTGTGCTTAGCTTCTGACCAGGTGTGGAAACCATCACGGAGTGTGTCCCCTCAAGCCCAGACTGGCTCTCAGTGCCCCCACCATGTCATTAGTGTGTACTGTAGTTGCCTGAAGACAGACATTCGTTTAGCCTACGTGTCTTAGAAGATACGGCATCGGCCTTTACAGTGGAGACTGCGTTCAGAGGTGCACGGTAGTTTCAGGGACCACGAGGCTCCTGCTACCTTTTTCTCTCACCGCCGACGGTCCACGCTAGGGAACCAACTGTATAGACGATGTAATCGCTGGGTTGCAGTGTGGGAGGAAGCAAGGGTGTTGGAGTCCGTGGGTCTGCTGGCATTCCTGATGGGCTCGTGGTGTTGGCTGAGGTGTAAGTCATGAGTGAAAGTCACTGGTCCTGAATTACGCTTTTATGTTCTCACCAGGGGACTCCCACCTGTTGATTAAAGTCTGCTGTTTTCAGAGTATCAGACACTACCAGGTTGGTAGACTAGACTAGTCTAATAGACGAGACTCTTCCTCTGCCTTAGGATAGGGGTGTCTGTCCTTTCCACCCTGGGGTTGAGAACGTCTGGTGCTTGCCTTTGGGTTCGCACATCTTGAGCGAGACTTGATCTTAGAGCCCGAGAATGTTCCGTGTGTACCTCTACGCATGCAACTGTCGGAAACCCAACCCTGCGTCCCCGTCCCTTCCCCGATTCCTCCTTCACCCCCCCACCCCCCCAGCAGAGGACGCTTAGGAGAGCCATGCACCTCCCACCATTCTCAGCCCACTCTAACTCCCCTCTGACCTTTCCAAGGTCCTCTTCTCGTTCTTCCTGACACCCTGAAGCATCCTGGGAAGCCTTCCATCATTTTTATGTGTGATCTCTGCTACCCTGCTTGTAAAGTTGTATTACAACTTCACCTGCATGAGACGAAAGATTAGTATCTGGTTTGCTTGTGGGCAGACCAGGAAAGGTTTGGGATATGCGCCTCTTTGTTTCCAAGCTAATTTCAAATTGAATTCTGGGGCATTGAAGGAAAGAAGAAATTGTATTTGTTTTAGGGTAGTTACCTATGGATTCCTAATTAAAATTGGAATTGAGGTGAGGTCATTTTTATTTACCATCTTAATGGTGGCTTTTTAGTGGAGCATAAGTAAAGAAGGCTTCTATTACAAGTCAAATGCACCAGCAAAAGATGCATTAACAATCACTACAAGCAACTACAATTTGCAGAAGTGATAGAAACACTTTTGTCCCTTTCAGCCCTGCTTGGCAGGCATCAGCTTCCCTTCCAGAGATCAGGACTCTGTTAGCAAATGAATGTGTATCTTGCTTGTACTTTTATGTGCTTTTCAGACTAGGCAGGGGTGTGCTTTGCCTGTACCTGCTTTCTCTGCGTTTTCGTCCCTCGATAGACCCAGGCTTTTACCAAAGCCACCTGCTCTCTCATGGCAAAGGTGAAGTTGGAAGAAATTGTGTTTTGCAAGATTCTATGACAAACTGAGGCCACACATCCATTGTTTAGGTGTGTGTGTGTGTGTGTGTGTGTGTGTGTGTGTGTGTGAGAGAGAGAGAGAGAGAGAGAGAGAGAGAGAGAGCCCCTTTTGTGAATTGGTTCCTTGGAGTAAATGTATTTTGATATAATGGCCATCTGTTCAGGAGTATCACATTTGCCAGTGGGGGAGAAAAGTTTGGTTGTAGATAAACATGCAATTTGGTCTGATTATAGTTTCACCAGGTGGCAAAACAATAGCGAAGTCGGTGTTCACTGTAAGGCCCAGCAGCGACTGAAGGAAGGCCTGGGCTTTTTTATTTGATGCTTTTAAACATGCATGTTCCTCTAGCAGCCAACTCTCCATGACATGAGCTAACGAGGAAAGGGCGGAGTGAGGTGCCGCTCCCTGTGAGAGGTTGCAGGGAGCAGCTCTGATACCTCCTTTAGGCTTCCTGCCTTCCTTCCTTCCTCAGTGCTGTGGAATATTCCTAAAGTCAGTGGACATGACGGAAGGCACAGGAAAAGAGAAGCCCAGATAATCTGCTGGGCCACATGTCACACCTAGTGCCAGGACACTTTCTACACTGTGTCAGCTTCCGTGAGGTCAGGCTGATGGTGATTTTCTTCCTGTTGTCCTGGGGTAGGTCATGTGACATTGGCTGAGCTGGGGTGCCTTTCCTCAGCAGCACAGGGAGGGTACAGCGGTGGGCATGGTAGTGTGCGCTGCTGTTTA
The DNA here is from genome assembly GCF_903995435.1 of Acomys russatus. Classification (NCBI taxonomy): domain Eukaryota; kingdom Metazoa; phylum Chordata; class Mammalia; order Rodentia; family Muridae; genus Acomys; species Acomys russatus. Next base: position 69,556,111 of record NC_067156.1, on the reverse strand, counting down.
TTCTGCACGCACATCTTTGCATTGCAGCGAAGATGAGCAGGTGCCCTGGTGTGCTCTAGCTAATGTAACAGTATACAGACTGGGTGAGAAACCAACAAGGAAAACTGAGTTCCTTTCAATTCAGAGGCAAAAAAAAAACCTAGGTTATGGTGTCATCAGATCTCATCATCACCTCACCATGTCCCCTGCGCAGGAAGGGGCAAGGCAGCATTCTGGACTTTTACAAAAATTTTATTTAAGTAATTTATTCAGATTAAATCTCAGTTGTTATCCCCTCACTTGTATCTTCCTGTTCTCCTTCCCTCCCTCCCTCTTTCATCCTATTCCCCTTGCCTAGGTCTGTGACAGAAGGAGAGCTCTTCCCCTACCAAATGATCACAGCCTATCAAGTCTCATCCTAGTAACCTACTTACCCTTCCTGTGAGTGTCACCAGGCCTCCCCACCAAGGAGAAGTGATCAAATAGTGGGCACCAGAGTTCATGTCAGAGTCAGTCCCTGCTCTCCACACATTGTGGAGAATGTGGTGTCCATTGGCTAGATCTGGATAGGGGGTCTAGGGTTACTGCATGCATTGTCCTTGGTCGATACAGTAGTTTGAACTGACCCACCAGCCTTAATGGTCTTCTTGTAGGATTCTAGGACCCTCTGGATCCTTCTATTTTCCCATTCTTCCTTATATCTCACACCTAGAGTCCCAATAGGAAGTCCCAGCATCTATCCCAAACTCTGGCTTAGTGAAGACTTTCAGGGGACATCTCTGTTGGGCTAGTGTCCAATTATAAGTGAGTATATACCATGTGTATCTTTCTGGGTTTCTTTATGAGGGCATTAGTCCTACTCATGTGGGCTCCACCCTTGTGATATAACCACCTCCCAAAGTCCCTCCTGACCCCCTCACACTGATGATTAGTGCACAGAGGTGAATTCTGGGGGAACAGAAACATTCAAACCATAGCAACAGACGAGTACAGTGATGGACCACGACAGGAACTTCTCCACCGCTGTGGATGCACGCTGGGAGGAAGCAAGGGCCCATAGAATAATTTGTGTGATGGGTGTACCCTATCTACTGGGATCAGCAGGCTTTGAGTCTGTCCTTTCTCTCCCTCTTTGTGCCAGACTGATGTTACAGGCAGGAGGCTGTCCCTTAGCGGGAACCACAGTGGTCGGTCACAGACCCAGTCAGTCCAAGTGCGTGTCTGACGATGCTGTTCCTCCTGGCCCACATGCCGGCTTCCTTGAAGCAGCCTTTTCTTTGGATCGCCCTCAGATCCCGGAGTCACTGGGTTGCCCTGCTCTTGCACGACAGGTATTGCAGTTTGGGGCTGGTTCCCAGACATCTTTGCAGCAGTCTTCCACGGTTGGGAGAGGCCCTGCATTTGTGGCTACTAAAGTCAGGGTGAAGGAAGCCCTTCTTGCTCTCAGACTGCGGAATCCAGGCGAGGGAGCTCTTTATAGCCTTGCTCCTGTGACATAAGCCACCCATTTCTCTCTGTAGGTGCTGCACTGTGAAACAAAATTCTGCAGGTTTTGGATTCCCCAGGTTTGGCAGGGGATGCCAAGGCTCTTGACTGCCTCTGGCATTGGGAAGTGGAGGTTCTCACAGGTGGGGCTGGGAAAGGCTGGGTGCGTAGACACTGGTTTGGAAGGGAGAAAGGTCGGAAATGGTGGCTTCAAACCAGTGGCAAAGGTGTCCCATGGTGTGAGCTGCAGGACAGACACTGGTCCCCAGTTGTCACTCAGGATCTCTGCTTCCTCGTGTGTCCTAGTGGAAAAGGAGCTAATTGAAAATAGTTACACTGCATAAGGAACATGGGAAAAGGTGAAATAGCTGGGAAGCAGAGGGAGAGTGCGCGAGGCAGGGTGAACATAGAGCTAGGGCTGAAAGGCTGGAGTGAGCCTCGCCAGCTAGTGGCCGGAAGACCAGGCTTCCTGCTCGTCTGTCTGCAAGACTGAAGCTCCAAGGGGCTGCTCAGAGTGGACACGGAACAGAGAGTGACAGGGGAGGTGGACGAGCTTGCTGAGAATGCCGGATCATCCAGGGGAGGGAGCAGAGATGCTTAGTCCTGTACCATCTGCAGCCCTGACATTAAGGAAAAGTAACAGTAGTGATAGAGACAGCCTTCTGGCATCCCTGCCCAGTAGGATCAAGTTATTCTCTATGCTCCTGGGTCCTGTTGGTGGCTACGCCCAGTGGGTGCCAGGGGGATGGTTACATATGGCTAGGTGATTTCAGAAATGACAGACAGTGGCCAATGTGAGTTGAATGGAAAGCTTTGGGAGATAATTTTGAAAATGTCAGTATTTATCCAAACCCAACATTCAAAGGCCCATGTATCCATTCGCTTGAAGAGCCCTCCATTCACGCTCCATGAAAAGGGTTTGCCATTCGTACTGGCTGTACAGCTCTGTGCTCTGCCCTGTTGTCTCTGACTTTCTCCGTGTCGTTAGAGCACAGTGTGCCTGTGTTTGTGTACACAAGTGTGCGTATGTGGGTGCATGTATGTGCATGTGCTTGTCGAGGCTGGAGGCCAACCTCAGGTGTTGTTCCTCAGGACCTGTCCACCTGATAATGCTAATTAGGCTAGGCTGACTGACAACCGAGCTTCCGGGACACACCCGTCTCTGCCTTCCCAGCACCAGTACCTCTTACTTTTACATATGGGGTTTCAGGACTGAACTCAGATCCTCATACTTGCATGCCAGGCTGTACCAACTGGCTATGTCCATGTTTGGATGGCATTTCCTTCTGGAAGTGAACGTCAGCTTCTTTGACTACCCCCTGTCATTGAAGACCTTCATAAATGGTCTGTGCAGTGAGAGTCTTGACACACGAAACTGTTGCTTTATTTCATACCATCTTAGGCTGCATAGGCAAGAATAAAGGTTTGGGTTAGAAGGGATCAAAGTTTTACAATCTCTCTCCATATTTTTTTTCTTTTTATCCTTGGGTACTTGATAGTCTCTTGTTTTTAACTGTGTCTGGTGACTCACAGGGGCTAAGTCCTTCCTTAATTCAAAGCCATCTAAGCCACTGGTTGGTTCATCATTGCTCCCCGTACTGCCTAGCACACAGCGTACTGCTGGAGCCACTGCCCATGCCTGACACTCGTTGGGCAGCACAGGCTTGCCGTTCCCTGGCAGCCTCTGTGAGGTGGGAGGAGCTCCCTGCTGCTGGTGATCAGTAGGTGTAAGGGACGCGGAAGGCTTTGGTGGCCACAGGCCAGCGCGGGCTTTTAAGGATGAAGTCAGGCCAGTCATCTCAACTGCAGTAGGACAGAGCCAAGAGGCACAGAGCCAGCAAGGGTACACGCAGGGATGCCAGCACCGAGGTGTGTGGACCTTTGCCACTCCCAGGACTATAACCATGGCAGAAGAAAAAAAGCAATTTCCAGACAGGGCTGTCTGCATGGTGGATGAGTCAAGTGGGACACAAAGAAACCCAACTGACCATCAAGGGCCCAGCTTTCACTGTGGCCAATTGACTGCCCCTTCCGACCCTGACATACTTAACCCTGATTTATCCTTCAGGATCTTTTCCTCATCTGCCTTCCAGAGAACTGACAGTGGTGATGGGTGTCAGGTGTGTGTGTGTGTGTGTGTGTGTGTGTGTGTGTGTGTGTGTATGTGGGGCTGGAGAAAGTCCTGGTGTCTGCAGTTCTGTTCCTTGTCCCCATGACACTGTCTGCTGCACTGATGTTGTGAGACTGTTCATGACTGACACGTCAGCTCAGTCTGGGAGCTTCAGCATGCAGGCTGGGGCCTTGGGAGGAAGAAGCACAGCCAATGGGTGTGGCCCCTGTGACCACACTCCTGTTGGGACGAGGGGGAGAACAAACATGTGGGATGGCCTGGGAAGAGGCTGCTGAGGCGAGACACCTGTAGTCTAGACCCGAGCCCTTTACCTGTTCCCCAGCCAGGACAGCCCGGCTCAGATTCTTACAAGGGAATGGGCTTCATTGGTGAGCTCCACCCACCCACAGATATGTATGTGAATCTGGCATCTTAGAATATTGCAAGCCTTCCATTTCCTACGAGAGCTATAGAATTATCTGGAACACTACCCGGCAGTCCATAGATTAGAGCCGGAGGCTTCACGCTGTTGATTGTCTCTCACACTGGCGGTGCAGCACGTGCAGAACTGTAACTCCTGGTACCGTAGTGGACTCTGCTCCATCCTGGCTGTGAAACGGGGACCAGAACCTCTGTGTTCATACTGCTGTGGGGTTTTCCACAGGGGTGAGCTGAGGCTGCGTGTGGAGAGGCAGTGGGCACACGTATTCTGCAGGGCCTCAGAAGTCTCCATGTAGCAGATTCAATGGTGTCTCAGTGTGTGTGCATAGGTGTGCGTTTCTGTGTATGGGGTAATCATGCATGTGCTGCCACATGTGTGCTCACACATACATGTTCTTCCATATGCATGCTCGTACATGTGGGGTGGTCGTACATCGGTTTACACATGTGGTATGGTCATGTATGTGCTGTCATATGTGTGCTTGTAAATGTAGGTGACTGAATGGACTATTCAGTGTATGCGGGAGTGATCATGCGTGTGCTATCATGTGTTTTTGTGTGTTATAGGAATGATAGTGTTATTCTGTTGTGTTTATCTTGCACATATTAATGACTGTACATATGCCCTCATGTGTGTGATTGCATACATATGGTGACCATGCATGCATGCATTTGCAATGCATGTGTTCATACAGTGGGGTGATTATGCATGTAATATCATATGCATGCTCATATATACATATAAAGTACATGTACTGTCCTGCATGAGCTTACAATACTATGTAATTATGCAAGCATTGCCATGTGTGCTTATATACGGAGGGCCATCACTCATGTACTGTGAGCGCCTGCTGCCCTGAAGCCTGGGGCCTTTCATTTGCAGGTGTGGAAGCTTCTGGTTGCTTCACCCACCCCTGGCATCTTCCCCTGGGGCACGGAGACGTTCTTTGTCCCTCCTGTCACTCCTTTCTAGAAATGCTTGTGCTCTTTGCCACGTTCCCTTAGGATCTGGCTCTGATAATGTGATAATGAATGATCATGTTTAATGAGACGCCCCACTCAGGTCACGCCAGTGCATTTTAATAGGGCTTGCTGGAGAACACGTCACCCTCGAATTTCCTACTTTTTCACGAAACACTAGGTCACCTAGTTTTTCTGTCAGAGAAAGGGGGGAGGGGAGGAGGGGGCAGGAAGGGAGAGAGAAAGAGAGAAGCGCATTGCTCAGATAAGTTTAGCAGGTGGTAAAAACATGTCAGCACCAAGATATGTCACATATCACAGTGTTTACGATGTCCTGAAGTAAGAATCAAGGTTTTTCCTTGCACCTATGTGTCCTTCAGCCTGCGGTTCTGCAGGTTGCCGCAGGCTTGTGGCAGCCATTGGGGCATGTGCTGTCACCGCTGCCACCTTTCATAATTAAAAAGTCATTAAGATTAATTTTCAGAACATGAAAGTGACCATTGCAGCCATTTTAAAGGCACGGCTCTGTGGCATCCTGGGCTGCCGCCCTACCTCCTAACTCCACGTCATTTCTAGTCTTGCAAACTGATACTGTAGCCACGAGACTTCTTTCCTTATGGACCTCACCCCGACTCCAGCCCTGCCACCCCCACTGTCTCTCTGTGTCTGAGAGCTTGACTGCTGCACAGGTCTCAGGTAAGGGCACGAGACAGCACCTGCCCTTTGTAACTAGCCATCTTCCTTCATGCAGCGTCCTCAAGGCTCAGCCATGTCTCTGCGGGGTCAGGGGTCGGTGTTTTCCTCTTAAGACTAGATGATGCTGTGTGGTGTGGATGACCACATCTGTCCCTGTGATGGATGCTCGTTGTATTTCTTCCTTTAGCTGTGGTCTGTGATGCTGTTTTGGGTACTGGTGTGGCGGTGGCCTTGGTCGCCCTCTGGCAGCCTTTCATAGGTAGCAGTATGCTTTGTCCTGGCAGCAGACTCATGGCGTGTTAAGCATTTGTTTTTAGTGAAAACCATGTTATTTTTAACTGCTTGCCATGAAGGAGTACTTTTTTTACTTATGGAAACCATAGAATATTGCCTGGGAAATATATCGTTCCAAAGAGAGAGCCGAGTTCTTCCCGATTTTAACAAATTTTTTGTGTAGAAATCAAAAGGGGCTTGCAAGTCCTGTGATGAATAGCGTGTGGGAGGAATCCCCCGAGGCATTGTGGGAATTCTTGCCTGTCCCCCTCAGCCTCCAAGCAACACGATGTCTTTAAGAAAGGGTGTTAGTTTGGTGGCGCGTGCCTGTGCATCTGAGGATCAAGAGTCCAAAGCCAGCCTGGGCTACTTGAGACACTATCTGGAAGGGGGAGAGGAAGGGAGGGAGGGAGCTAAAAAGGAAAAGAGTTGGGGAACCAGGGAGGAGGGAAAGAAGGAGAGAAGAGAGAGAGAAAGGAGTTAGAGAGGGCAGTATGCGGAGGTTTGGGCTTCCGCTGAGAAGGCACACTGTGTGGGGGCAGGCTCAGCGTGCCCTCCTCCCGCCTTGCCGTGGTACAATGGGCCAGCATGTGGAGTGGAAGTTGAGGTGGCCTTGTGGTCTGGGAGCCTGGCTGAAAAGCATCTTTTTAAGGATCACCTAACTGCTGGGGAGGCTGCGTCCTTCAGGATGATTTACTTCTCCTGACTGCTCTTCATTTTTCTCTCCTAGCTTATGTTCCCGAGGAAGAGCTGAAGGCAGCCGAAATAGATGAGGAGCGCGTGGAGGATGGCGGGCTGTCTTTGGACATCCAGGAGAGCGAATTCGTGTGCAATGAAGAGGCAGAGACCAAAGAGGCCCAGAGCTATCAGAACTCCCCCGTCAGCACTGCCACCAATCAAGACGCTGGCTATGGCTCGCCCTTCAGCGAGAGCAGCGACCAGCTGGCCCATTTCAAAAGCTCCTCCTCCAGAGAGGAGAAGGAGGAACCGCAGTGTGCAGACGGCGGAGTCTCCTACCCCCAGGACAGCTTGGCACAAATCAAAGCTGTGTATGCAAACTTATTCTCGGAGTCCTGCTGGTCTAGCCTAGCTTTGGACCTGAAGAAGTCCGGTTCGACCACTGGCAACAACGATGCCAGCCGGAAGGAGAGCTCCACGCCTACCCCCACGCCCCCTACCAGTACCGCCAGCGCCGCCTGTACCACGGCTACCACGGCCGTTACCAGCTGCAGCACCAGCACCAACCACGGCAGCACCACCAGTAGCAGCAGTGGCTCCGGGTACGACTGGCACCAGGCCGCCCTGGCCAAGACACTGCAGCAGACGTCATCCTACGGGCTGCTGCCCGAGCCCAGCCTGTTCAGCACCGTGCAGCTCTATCGGCAGAACAACAAGCTGTACGGCTCCGTGTTCACGGGGGCCAGCAAGTTCAGGTGCAAGGACTGCAGCGCGGCCTACGACACGCTGGTGGAGCTGACGGTGCACATGAACGAGACGGGCCACTACCGAGACGACAACAGGGACAAGGACTCTGAGAAGACCAAGAGGTGGTCCAAGCCCAGGAAGCGGTCCCTGATGGAGATGGAGGGGAAGGAGGATGCGCAGAAGGTGCTGAAAATGCATGTACTGCGGGCACTCCTTCGAGTCCTTGCAGGACCTTAGTGTCCACATGATCAAAACAAAGCATTACCAGAAAGTGCCTCTGAAGGAGCCTGTGCCAGCCATCACTAAACTGGTCCCTTCCACCAAGAAGCGGGCACTCCAGGACCTGGCATCTCCTTGCTCCCCGGAGCCCACGGGCATGGCCACCGAGGTTGCACTGAATGAGTCGGCCAAGGACCAGAAAACGGCCAACCCGTATGTGACGCCCAACAACCGCTACGGCTACCAGAATGGTGCTAGTTACACGTGGCAGTTTGAGGCCCGCAAGGCCCAGATACTCAAGTGCATGGAGTGTGGCAGCTCCCACGACACCTTGCAGCAGCTCACGGCCCACATGATGGTCACTGGTCACTTCTTAAAGGTGACAACCTCTGCCTCCAAGAAAGGAAAGCAGCTGGTGCTGGACCCTGTGGTGGAGGAGAAGATCCAGTCCATCCCCCTGCCTCCGACCACTCACACCCGGCTGCCTGCCTCCAGCATCAAGAAACAGCCAGACTCCCCTGCGGGCTCCGTGGCCTCAGAAGAAAAGAAGGAGCCCGAGAAGGAGAAGGAAAAAGCCCCTCCCCTGGTGGCCGGTGACACCGAGAGGAAAATCAAGGAGGAGGCAGAGGAGGCCACTGACAAGTTGGAGCCCACCGCCCTCTACCAGTACCTGCGCGAGGAAGACCTGGACGACAGCCCCAAGGGGGGAGTGGATATCCTAAAGTCACTAGAGAACACTGTGTCCACGGCCATCAGTAAAGCCCAGAACGGTGCCCCGTCATGGGGTGGATACCCCAGCATCCATGCAGCCTACCAGCTTCCGGGCACAGTGAAGCCGCTGCAGTCAGCTGTGCAGAGCGTGCAGATCCAGCCGTCTTATGCCAGCAGTGTGAAATCGCTGTCCTCCACAGAGCACAGTGCCCTCCTGCACTCCCCAGGGAGCCTAACGCCCCCACCCCATAAGAGCAATGTGTCTGCCATGGAGGAGTTGGTGGAGAAGGTCACGGGCAAGGTCAGTGTCAAGAAGGAGGACAGGCCCACTGAGAAGGAGAAGACCTCCCCTGTCAAAGCCAGCTCCCCCGTGGCAAAGGAGAATAAAGACCTGCCTAAGCCAGAGGAGGCTGGGAGCAAGCCCCAGAAGAAGGGCTCAGAGATGGAGAGTGGGAAGGCCAAGAGGGAGGGTCCATTGGATGCTCACACCCCAAATGGCACAGAGTCTCTTAAAGCCAAGGTCACCAATGGCTGCAGCAACCTGGGTATTATCACGGACCACTCGCCGGAACCCTCCTTCATCAACCCACTGAGCGCGCTGCAGTCCATCATGAACACCCACCTGGGGAAGGTGTCCAAGCCTGTGAGCCCCTCGCTGGACCCACTGGCGATGCTCTATAAAATCAGCAACAGCATGCTGGACAAACCCGTGTACCCCACAACCCCTGCCAAGCAGGCCGACGCCATCGACCGCTACTACTACGAGAACAGTGACCAGCCCATCGACCTGACCAAGTCCAAGAACAAGCCCCTGGTCTCAGGTGTGGCCGACGCTGTGTCCTCACCTCTGCGGGAGAGCGCCCTCATGGATATCTCGGATATGGTGAAGAACCTCACAGGCCGTCTGACTCCCAAGTCCTCCACACCTTCCACGGTGTCAGAGAAGTCGGACGCGGATGGCAGCAGCTTCGAGGAGGCCCTGGACGAGCTGTCGCCTGTCCACAAGAGAAAGGGGCGCCAGTCCAACTGGAACCCACAGCACCTGCTCATCCTCCAGGCCCAGTTTGCCTCCAGCCTCCGAGAGACAGCGGAAGGCAAATACATCATGTCGGACCTAGGCCCTCAGGAGCGGGTGCACATCTCCAAGTTCACGGGTCTCTCCATGACCACCATCAGCCACTGGCTGGCCAATGTCAAGTACCAGCTGCGAAGGACAGGGGGGACAAAGTTCCTTAAGAACCTTGACACAGGGCATCCTGTTTTCTTTTGCAACGATTGTGCCTCTCAGTTCAGAACTGCCTCCACATACATCAGTCACCTGGAGACGCACCTAGGCTTCAGCTTGAAGGACCTCTCCAAGCTGCCGCTCAGTCAGATACAGGAGCAGCAGAGCGTCTCCAAAGTCCTCACCAACAAGAGTCTGGGCCCCCCGGGGTCGGCCGAGGAAGACCTGGGTTCCACATTCCAGTGTAAGCTCTGCAACCGAACCTTTGCGAGCAAGCACGCAGTAAAACTGCACCTTAGTAAGACGCACGGCAAGTCGCCAGAGGACCACCTGATCTACGTGACGGAGCTGGAGAAGCAGTAGTGTCCAGGTGTGCGGGCGTCTGCACTACCACCCTCCTGCTGCACTAGGGCCTGGCCTGAGCCACTGAAATCAGTCTCTCCTTTGTTGCTGAACTGCCTGTCTGGACTTGGGTTTTCTTACACATATTTTGTAGTTATATTTATATGCTCTTTGTCTGATCTGTGCATGTTATTTTTCTTTTCTTTTTTTTTTCTTTTTTTTTTTTATTCCGTGAGTCAAAGTCTGACCTTTATTTTCAGCATCCGTTCTTGTTGTTAAGCTATCTTTTGTAGGAAATAGTGGGGCACGCTCGGAGACATTGTTTAGCAGTGAGAAAGATACAAATAGCAGCTATAAAGAGACATCCTAAAATTACGAAGTTGCCATGACAATAAAGGTCACAGGACCTGGTAGTGTCAAGTTTAACCCTTTGAGGACTCTATCTCTGTGCCTTTCACTCAAAAATTAAGAAAAAAAATTTAAAGAAAGAAAGAAAAAAAGGGGGGGAAAGGCGCTTAAAGGCTTTTCAGTCAGATCAAAAGCTGTGTCAGACACAAAACTTATTTAATAATTAAAAAATGAGCTTTTATATGCAGGACTGGTTTGTGACAAGACATGCATGCATCGGCTGGAGACAGGAAGCTGTCTAGGACTCACGGGGTTAGGAAGCCACAACTTTATGTGCTTAAAACAAAAACAACATGTACCCCAGTCGCCACTATGCCCAAACCCTCTGGATGCTGAAAAATGCCGCTTTTGGCAAAAAAAAGTATGCAAGCTTATTATTTAAAAAAATATGTAAAAATGCTATTTCTTTTTTTCCTGTAAAATACTGCAGTTTATAGTTATTTACAAATGTAAGCTTTGGTATCAGCTGACCTTTCTATAGCGTGATGCATTGGTAAATGAAAAAAAAAACACAGAAAAAAAAAAACCAAAAAAAAAAAAAAAATAGGGGGCAAATGTTGGATCTTTTCCTTGTAAATTGCCAGCATCAGCTTACACACGCCTGTACGTTACATGTCATATCATTTCAATCTATTCAACTTTCTTTGTAACTTCTGGCTGTATGCGTTCTCTTTTAACTTTTTATATTGTCATTTTATATTAAATTTCTGTGTATATAATGTAAAACCACAATTTTTGGATAAAATTTAGTTCCTGCAGCTTGATTTAAATAGAGAAGTTTTACTGGCACCAGCATCTTCTCGGATGCATGTGCTCAGAGGAGCTATGAGACAAAAATAAATAAAATAAAAACAGAGCAAGCAATGCACTATTAATTATACATTTTGATGTCCCGTCATTAATACTGTACAGTACATTTTGGTTCACACAGTTAAATCCACTGTTTTCTCAAATGTAAAATAAACCCACACGCAGTTCTTGATTTACACAGATTGCCGTGTCGTCCTTACTTTCCCTTTGAGATGTTATTTCAACCACAAGAGGTGTCGCTCATGCAGTCAGCCAACAAAAATTGTATTCAGACTCGTCATCCTATGGTTTGTGTGCTGGTACCCTTCATTCATTGTGTGTTTAAAAGTGATAATTAACATTTTCACCTCCCTTGGGCACCGAGACTTCCCAGAGCTCAGTCCCCCGGTGGTGGCCTGTTGGTCCCTGCGTGGGCTGTGGTGATAGCCTTCCACACTGGTAGGAACAGTTGCCACCAGCAGCTTCTTGTGCACATCCCTAGGCCTCAGGCAGCTCAGACCCCGGGAACCTCAGATTTAGTTCTGTGTTGCTGCCTCCTTGTGAGCTTTAAAAAAAAATGTGTTTTTTTGTTTATTATCATCTGTTTTTCCATTCAGCTGTTGAGTGGACACATGCTTTCATCATTTCAGAGGCACATGAGGGCTCCACCCAGAAGGCCCAGCACCGGTCCTGTGGTGTCATGACTCAGCTCTGATACCTGAACTTGCCCTGCTCCATCTTCAGCATCCAAGGATGCAGAGACCTCTGGTCTCCTCCCTCAAAACACTCAGTAGCACAAGTATTTATTTATTTATTTATTATTTTAACCATTTGCCCAAGTTCCTGTAGACTTATATCCCTAGCAGATGAGAACTCACACTTTGCTCGGAAGTGCCTAAGCAGTCACAACATCTTGATGACTCCCTGGTTCGCTCCAAAGGTGAAGATCCCTACTGTGCGCACACGTGAACTCACTTCTTCCTCACGCTCTGCACTGGGTGCCCGACTGTCAACCAGGTTTGCAGGCCTAGAGCCCATTCACAATAATGGGCAGGCAGGCATTTTTCCTTGTCACGTGACGTGTGACAGACGGAAGTCGGACTCTGACCTCCAGGGTACTCACTGCAGTGTCCCCACTCATCACCAGAGGACGGGCCCTAGGTAAAAAGCTCTGATTTGGCCCCTGGAAGAGAACAAGGAGTTTTTTGTTTTGTTTTGTTTTTTAATAGCCTAGCCCTGGAGAATGGAATGCTAGTGTTTGGCCTGTGTTGATAGGGAGCTACCAGAGCAGACGTCCTACCGTCCTTCCCAGCCACCTCCAACTGTGGCTGAAGCAGGTCACAAGCTCCACTGACTTTATCTTCTACTTGATCTAGAACATAAGCGTAAGTGATGTTGGCTGTGAGTTTACAACTGGGGTTGCATAGAGGGTGTCCAGTGAAGTGGAAACTCACCTAGAATGGACAGGAATAGAGAGATCCCAGGCTAGAAAGAGAGCTCAGCCGGTAGAGTGTTTGTCAGTACCAGAGTCGGATCCCCAGAGCCAGGTTAGAGAAGTCAGGCGTGCTAAGCACACCCGTACTCCCAGTGCAGGAGGAAAAGCATCCTCTGGGCTCACTGGACCACCAGCCTAGCCTGTGTGGCAAGTTCCAGGCCAAGGAACTACCCTGTCTTAACAAACAAAGTGGGCGTCCTCTTCAGTCTCCGTGGCCTCTGCTCGTCTCAGCTAGCATCCTCCTCATCTCCTCCCAGAGGCCTACCCTGACTTAGGTCTCCAGCTTGTCACAGAGATGCCCCTGCCCAGTTTCTCTCTTCTCTAGAGGCCTTCTGTCTTCCTGTCCCCACTCTCCACCCTTATTTCTCTCTGCACCCCCTCTCTTACCTTGTTCCCTCTCTTCCGTTTCCCCTTCTGAGTAAGAGTTCAGCATCCTCCCTTGGGTTCTCCTTGTTACTTATCTTTTTTGTGTCTGTGCTTCGTAGTGTATTTATCCAGTACTATATGGCTGAGTGAGTGCATACCAAGTGTGAAGAGGACAACCTCTAAATAGACAGGACTTCTACCAGAGGGAGGGGAGCTCCAACCCACCCACAAAAACTTTGGCCCCAAACTTACCCTGCCTACAAGGTGTGCAGGGATAAATAAAGAGCAGAGACTGAGGGAATGTCCAACCAATGCTTGGCTCAACCCAAGCCCCACCCTCTGGGAAAGAGCCAGCCCCTGACTCTAATGGTACTCTGCTGTGCTTGCAGATGGGCACCTAGCAGAACTGTCCTCTGAGAGGCTCCACCCAGCAGCAGTTGAAAACAGATGCCGAGACTCACTGCCAATTGATAGGGAGTCTTGTGGAAGAGTGGTGGTGGTTGGGGGGCAGAGAAAAGGAGCCTGGAGGTGACAGGAGCTCCACAAGAAGACCAATAGAGCCAACTAACCAGGCCACAGAGGGGCTTGCAGAGACTGAAGCACCAACCAAGGTCCATGCATGGACTGGACATAGGTCCCCTACACAGATGGAGCAGATGGACAGCTCAGGCTTCATGTGGGTCCTCTACAAAGGGGAGTAGGGGTTGTCTCTGACATGGACTCTCTTGCCAGCTTTTTTATCACCCCCCCCCCCGCACCCCCCATGGACTGCCTTGCCAGGCCACAGGGGAAGAGGACATGCTGAGTTCTGAAGGGACTTGATGAGCTGGAGTGGGTGGGAAGGGGACTCCCCTTTTCTGAGGAATGGGAGAGGGGGAGGGGGAGAGAGAGGGAGGGTGGAACTGGGAGGAGAGGAGGGAGGGTGGATGGTGCAGGAGAATTGGACCCAACGTTCTCTGACGTCCACATTATGTACACACATGTGAGTGTACACGTGAGTGTACACATACATGTACCTACATAGACTAACAGGAGGAATAAATCAAATACCTACATTTTGAAGATTAAGCGTGTCTCTGCTTTCCTCGCTGTGCTGGGACAAACATCCACCCTCTTTTGTCAGTTCCATGAGACCCTCCCTGTCTCTCACTCCTTCTTTCTGCTCCACCCCCACTCCCACAGTCCTAAGTTCTTAGGAGGGCAGCTTATCTGTATATCTTAGGATGTAGAAGGAAGCAGGAAAGAAGGCAGGTGACTTCTTGTTGAGTCAGCCTGCCAGTTGTGCATATGCAAAAATAATAGTGGTTCGAATTTTATCTGCAGTTTGGCCATTAAGCTTAATTACTAATTAAACACTCCCACCCTCACCTGACCCTGGGATTTGGGATTTTAAAAGCTTGAGCTGTTTCTCTGAATGTGGGTCCCTATTGTTTAGTCAGTAAAGCCTGTGAGATAATGACAGACAATAGTTTAGGCAAGAGAAACTAATGTTGAAGTAGTGTGCAGAAAAAGGAATGTTTAAACACTTCAAGATGTATGTCTTTAGTGACGGGGAGATAGAGGGGTAAAGTGCTTGTTGCACAAGCCTGAGGGCCGGAGTAGCTCATCTCCAGAACCCATGAAAAATGCCAGATGTATGGCCTTGCATGGGTAAGCCCAGCCACTGGGGAGGCAGACTCAGGAGAATTCCAGGCCTCACTGTCCAGCCAGCCTCACCTAACTGGTGAGTGCCAGGCCGATGAGAGGCCACATCTAAAGGAAACGTCTAAGGAAGGCGTCCCGGGTTATCCTCTGGCCTCATGTGTATATAAACACGCTCACATACACATGAGCACGGACTCACACACAACATTTATGGCTTTTCACTTCTGTGGTTGATAATCTTTAGAAAGCTGTTCAGGTCGGTGGTGTGGCGCACACCTGGAATGTAGCAGTCATGGGGCAGAAGCAGATAGATCTCTGAGTCAGAGGCCAGCCTGGTCTACATAGCCAGGAATACATGCTGAGACCCTGTCTCGAAAAAAAGAAAAGGCAAGCTCTCAGTATCAGACAAATGCATGTATTAGCAGTTCCAGAAACCAATACACACAAATAATTTTACTGAGGTATATTTTGTATTCATTATAATTTCTTAGAAGATAACAGATTCTACTAAAATTCAATCACTGGACTAAACACTTAAGAGTCATGGAAGAGTGAAAAAAAATTAAGAGAACTTGTGGTCTTAACTTTGATGACAGTGATTGAAGGGACACACTTACCCCAGAAGACAAACAACAGAAACAAAGTGAAATAAAAACTGCTGTTTGCAATTTAGAGACAATCACTGCTAACATCTTACTGCTAGTGTCTTTTGCCCTAAAGTTTCAACAAAACAGACACGACACTGAACGTAAGTCCTTGTTTTCCTCACCCGGCAGTTGACGGATTGTGTGCACCTCCCTTGTTCTTTTAAATTATTTGAAATCTTACCAGGATGTATTGCAACACAGTCAAGTCCCTAATAATTAGAGTTTTAAAAAGCAACTGTTATGTTCATCTTTGGATTTTTTTTATTCCTCTTAATATTTTTGTAAATAGTTCTGATCACTTCCATAAGACCTAGTACTTTTAACTAAAATTTCCTTCACAGTGTAGTGACACACATGGCCAAACCACCCACAGGCAAACTCACAGAGACCCCTCAGATAGCCTGCCCTGTTCCACTTTGCTTTCTACACAGGGGAGGATATAAATATATATATTTAAGTTTTGGGTATTTTCACTAATTTTCTAATATAATATTTTCATTTATAGTGCTTGTGGTATCTTATTGCTGATCGAAGCTATGGCTTTGGATGTACTTTCAGATGGATTATGACTTCCCTTATATTCAGGGGATTGGGCATACTTTACAGACACCCCAATAATGAGAAGAAAAGGCACCCCTAGGACACCTGATTCGCCTGGGCACTGAGGGCTAGCTTGTAGCAACTGTTTCAATCTCCGGCACCTGTTTCAGTCTGTTTTACCACAGCTCATTGGCTAACCGAGCACTTTTCCAGCTCCCCCAAGCCCTGGGCTCCATCACCAGCTGTGTGCAAACTGGGTGTGGTGGGGCACGTCTTCAATGCCAGTGTTCAGAAAGTACAAGCAGGAAGATGAGAAGTTTACGGTCGTCCTCAGTTACATAGCGAGGTCAGGGCTAGCCTGGCCTAGAAGATGCCCTGGCTCAAACAAAACAATAAAAAATCAAAACAGCAGCTGGGCAAGGTGGCACACACCTCTAATGCCAGCACTTGACGAGGCAGAGGCAGGCGGATCACTGTGAGTTTGAGGCTAGCCTGGTCTACAAAGTGTGTCCAGGATAGCCAAGGCTACACAGACAAAACACCTCAAATAGCAACAATAACAATAAGTAACAAACAAACAAAAACTCCCTTAAGGTGAGTTTGGGGGTGCAGGCTTGTTATCCCAGCTGCTTGATAAGCCAAGGCAGGATCATACTTTGAAGATTCTGGGAGCTATAGAGTGAGTTCAAGGCTAGTCTAGGCAACCTAATGAAATGCAATCTAAATATAAAAAGTGGGTTTGGAGTTTAGTTCACTGAAAGAGTATTTGCTTGTATCAGACCCTGGGTTCAGCCCCCAGTACCAAAACACTAGCAGCCCGTGCTGGCCAGCCCCAGGCTGACCAGGCGTGCACTTTTGGACTACTTCCAAACAGCCCAGGCTGCTCCTTTGAAGCAAAGCTTAGAATCCTATGACTTAGGTTAGTAATTAACCTTTAATGTTAGCAAAACAAAAAATTCACAATCAAGTAGTAAAACTGAGGCAGACTACCTAGGGTTGGCTCTACCAAGTGCAGTTCTTTTGTGATCACTAGCAGGCAGGGGCCTTCAGGCAAACTCTTAGCCGTTGTCTCCTATAGCTCAATGATGTCCAGGGTTGATGTTGGTGGGCACTGCTGAGGGCCTACCTTCTGACACCCTGGTGGGCACTGCTGAGGGCCTACCTTCTGACACCCTGGTGGGCACTGCTGAGGGCCTACCTTCCGACACCCTGGTGGGCACTGCTGAGGGCCTACCTTCTGACACCCTGGTGGGCACTGCTGAGGGCCTACCTTCCGACACCCTGGTGGGCAGTGCTGAGGGCCTACCTTCTGACACCCAGGTTTTGATAAGCAGTTTCAGAAGCTCGCTGCAAGGCGGGGGGCGGGGGCACGGCATGTTCATTAGTTACAGTGAGGAGCTTTGCGAGCGCATGCAGATGGATGCTTTCCCACAAAGAGCAGGAGCCACGGGCTCACCCTGAGTCAGTCACCCCAGCACGACTACTGCAGCAGAGGATTCTGGATCTCAGACCTTTTACCAGGGAATAAAGAGTACAGGTGATTCTACATATACAGCCACATTTCATTAAAGTATTTGGCTTTCCTCACATTTAAACAGAAGCTTAAGGAAAAACAAACAAACAAACAAACAAAAAAAGGAGCCTTCTGGTTGGGAGGATGCACAGCTTGCAGATAGCTTTTGAGGTCATTAAACCACTGCTCCAGGGGCATTTTTCTTTGATAACTTCTTTGACCAAAAAGTCCATTAGTAGCAAGGGACTGGGGATGGTATACTGGGAGCACCATCTTCTACATAGATACACAGTGAGGAAACCCCGTCCTGCATAAGCGGAACAAACCTTCAATCACGTTCTAGTGGAGCCAACTCAGCTGCCTTTCCTAGGGGACCGCCACAAAGCACCAATCAGTCCTGAGGTGAAAACACTGTTTCTCTTCTTAATACATTTAAGCTCAGTTTTTAAAAGTGTGGTTTTTCAAGGTTTCACTGACTGGAAGTTAAGAATTTCCTTTCCTTGATGCTTAGCATCTTCTTGAGGTAGGCTGGGTATAGCCAGGAGTTAACCTGTCTTGTTGTCGAGGAATCTTTAAAACATTAAAAGCATCGTTAAATGCCATGTTCTGTAGGTCTCTGAGGCTTTGAAGACCTATCTAACTATTTTACCCCATCTATCTATCTATCTATAGGATCATCTCTATCTGTTAAACCTAGGATCTACATTCTTCCGATAAAAATCGACTGGCAGTTGACATGACCATGGTTTGATCAACCAACAATCAGCTTGTATTACTTAATTACCCTAAGCAGCCTGCAGCAGCACTCTCAAGGTATTGGAAGTAAGCTTCTATTATAATTGAGTTGGGGTGAAGACCAGATAGTTTAGATTTACAATTAACCTTAGTTGTTTATGGGTAAAGATGCTTTTAGGTCTAGATAGATGTTTTAAGTTGACAGAGATGAGATACGATAGATATTGATTCTCATTCATAACTTTAAAATCACCAAGATAGGAAAGATGTTTTCTACAAGGCTACCAAATACAAATAGTCAAAACAACATGAATGTAACATTCATATAATCCATGTTTGTTTCATGGTTCTTCTTGCTGTATGTAATTTTTTACTTATGTGTAAGAATATAAATGTATATGCCAATACAATACAATAAAATAAATTCTTAGGAAAAAAACTGTTAATGCCAAAAAAATTCCTTTCCTCTTCGTAATACACCAAAACATGTAGTGTGAAATTTCTGCAGTGTCACAACAAAACAAAAGGGGACTCTTAAATCTTTTGTGATTGGAATAGTTTAAAATGATGTGGTGAATCATCTCTGTATGTGTCTATGTGTGCACTGGTGCATGCATGGATATGTGCATACACACCTTTGTGGAGGCCAGAGGTCAATGTCAACTGCTTTCTGCTATTCTTCTTTAGTTTTCTGGAGACAGGACATCTTACTGAACCTGGAGTTCATCAGTTTGGCTAAGCTGGCTGTCCAGTGAGCTCTCCATCTCTTGGTTCTGGGATAACAGTTGGGTACCACTGTGAGCACCAGGTATCTAAGCTCAGATCCTCCTACATATATCACAGGCACCTTATTGGCTTAGCCATCTCCCCAGCCCTCTGAGGGACAGCATTCTTTTTGTGTACCTTATTGGCTTAGCCATCTCCCCAGCCCTCTGAGGGACAGCATTCTTTTTTGTGTGGTTTTCTTTGTTTGGTTGGTTGATTTTTTTTTTTTTGGAGTTAGAGTTTCTCTGTGTAGCCTTGGCTATCCTGTACTAGCTTTGTAGATCAGGCTGGCCTTGAACTCACAGAGATCCATCTGCCTATCTCTGCCTCCCCGAGTGCTGGGATTACAGATGTGCGCCACCACAGCCAGCTAGCACAGCTTTCTTTATATGTTTTATTATATTCTACCTAACTTATAGTAATTAATTAATTATTAACATCAACCTTTTGAAGGAGAGATAAACCTGTTTTTGTTATGATCCCAAATGTGGGATGGAGAACGGTCTTGTGAGAGAACAGGTGAGGTTAATCCACTAGAAGGCAAACCACCTCGTGAGGGAGCTTGATTGTTGCCAGCTGAAAAGATCCGTGAACAGACTCTGAGAGGAGATATATAAATGAGCCCAGAACTGGAGGCGGGGCTTTTGGGAGACTTCAGATAGTTTTGGCTGTTCATCGCTCTACTTCGAGGTGTGCCTAGAGAGAACCGCTTAAGGAAAGGCTTCAGGGCTCAGACTCCTGCTGAGGTTCCAGGTTCTGGTTGCTGCAAGTTCCAGCAGAAGAAATCCTGCTGATTGAGCCAGAAGAATCGTTCCTCAGAACTGATATCCTTACGGTTTTGTTATTGTGTGCTTTAATTCTTTTTTTCCCATTGTTTCGATTAGTCAGGTTATAAATGACATACTCTAGGTTAATAAGTTCCAAATAAAATATATTTGTTAAGAAAATTGAGCCTACAACTTTTGGCTCTTAAATATTAAAATAAAGGGTGTCATGTAACACTTGAACACTTCTGACTTGTTAAACTGAGACTAGTGCCCCAGACTCCTGCATGTCATTTATATAGTGCTTACTTAAAACTTAGACCTAGGTCTCACATTCAAAGCAGCGGGCTGTCCTCTTGGATTTTCCCATGCCCACTCCACGAGAGCCATGAAATTCACGAGTCATCAGTGTGGATTTGTAGGGCTCAGAGATGCGCTCAGGGGGCTTTTACTTACAAGGACCATGGGCCTTCGTGTCATGGATTGGTCAAACTTGGGGTCTGGGCATACTGGTTGAGGGCTTGTTCATTTTCTTTTTCTGCCATTCCTTTACCAATGGCCAGAAACCGGTGGCACTAGAATCCTGAAGTAATTTGCAAGAAGAAATCAGAATTAAAGGACTGTGTTCACATGATAGAGGCCTGTGGAAAATAATTTTTTAAAAATGAGGACATTCAAATGGTATTTCTTTGTATGGTGATGGCACTCATAAACGTCCCATGAATATTCCCCTTGAGTTCTGGGAGACAGTTGGAACCTGGCAATAAATGGCATCTTATTTGTTGTCATGGAAGCATTGTAACACCCTCCTAACAAAATCCTTCCAACAAAACAAAGAAGGCTGCAGAGGCACAAGATTTTCCAACTCTGAGATGCTCAGAAGGAAGTAATAGATTTACCAAAAGCATTACCAGGTGGTCTCTCACTGTCCTTAAAACGTGTTTCTGTAAAACCATCTCCTCCCTGGTCTTGAGGGCACCCAGGGTTTGAATTCTAGTTGCGTGCTTTCAGCACTGTGTTGGAGAAGTGGAGCTTGCTTTGAGATGGGACCTGGCTCTCTCCAGGCTGCTCTGGAAGACCCCTCCCCTTTGCCAACGGTTTCTGTGCTCGGAGAAGGATCTAACTGCATTGTTTTGACATGAACAGGTGCATGGACTTTGTTGTTGTTGCTGTTGTTAATCTTTTTGGTGTGAAATTGGCAATAAGCTTGCTTGATGTGATCCTGGCAGGTAGTTACTGAGCTGTGTTCCTTTCTTCATCTTCTCCCCAGGGGCACAGTTGGCCTCTCCTAAGCTTAATGCATCAAAGACAAAGTAAACATATTTACCTGGTACAGCAAGTGCTTTCTTTAAAGGCCTCAGAATCCAGAGAAAGAATGAGACTGGAGTCAAGCCACTGATCCAGTGAAGTCGCTGGCAAAAGCAACAGGTGTAGAAATGCACCATGGGTGAACAGGACCAGGACTCTGCATGGAGATGGGCTTGGAGAGATGACACTATGTTTGTGACCACGAGGTAATTCGTGTTTGGCAGACGGGACAAAGCTGATGTACCAGAGATGGACAAAGCTAAACCAAGCAATTCGAAGGCCCCGAGCCTGACAGGTGGAGACAGTTTTGATATGTCAGATGGTAAAGCAAACAGTAACAAAAGGGAGCTAGAGCATGGCCTGTCTAGGGTTAAAGATCTTTAAGCTTTAGCGAGAATGTATAAAAGAAAACTCTTTCTGAAATAATTTATGGAAATGCCGTGCTCCCTTTGAAGGCTCCATGTCACTGTGTGGCACTAGGCAATGTTCTCTTTCTTCACCTGTCAGGCAGAGACCACCTCGAAGAGTCTCACTGCTGATTACTAGTTAATTGTCATTAATAAGTGACAACTGACATTATGGGGGCTTAATGCAGAGAGAACAGAAAGGAGCTGCAGATATTCTAATGAGCTGACTCCTACGTGCCCTCTATTGTTGTCGAAAATGAGGAGCTGTCGTCATTGTTCAGGAGATGGGCTTCGGCTGCTCTGGAAAATATTCTCTTTAATTTCTTTATGCATAGATAATTCCTGGTGCTCCATATTCCTCTCTCTCTCTCCTACACATGCACACACACACACACACACACACACACACACACATGGGTGCACAGGCACACACACATGGACACCCAGGCACACCTTTCCAGGCTTTTCTCTGAGCAGGCTTTAGAAAAAGAAAGGGAGAATGAAACAAATTTAAGAACGACTGGAAGTTATTCCTGGACAGGGGAGCGGTGCGCTCCAAAGCGCTTGTCTATGCAACAAGCAGGCAGACAAGAACTGCTTTCTATGCATGGAAAGGGGTTTGGAGAGCGATGCTAGGCTTGCGGCCCTGGGGTAGCACGTGTTTGGTGGACAGGACAGAACTGATGAGTTGTAGGTGGATGAAACTAAACTAAGCAACTGGAAGGCTCCAGACCTGACAGGTGTAGGTGGCTTCAACATGAGCATTGAGTGAGATGGGAGCAGAGGTGGAGAGGTCCGCCATGGAGACCGGGAGGTAGGAAGGCAGGAGAAAGGGGCAGGCCGAGCTGGAGCACCAAGAGTGATGATCAGCAACACACGAGCACGTCACAGCCATGCCTAGAGAGAGGCAACTCTTCCCAGCCCTCTGAGCATACAACAAGAGCAATGGGAATCCCCACAGAATCTTCCAGAAGAGAAGCCAGGACTGAGGGGGAAATAACACAAGAGACATTGGGCTGCATCAACTGTCATTCATTTTTGTAAACTTTACTCCCACACAACCGGCCTGTTAAAATCCTTAATCATAGGACTCTGGAACACCAACTCCAAGTTCTTTTTTGTGTGCGTGCGTGCATGTGTGTGTGTGCATGTATGCGTGTATATGTGTGTGTGTGAGAGTGTGTGTATGTGTGAAAGGCTTAAGAGATTGCTCAGTGGGTACCTACACTGGATCCCCAACACCCACATAGAACTGAGCATGAGAGTGTGCCCTTATAATCTCAGTGCTGGGAAGGGGAAGCAAGAAGCTCTGTGGCCTTGCTGGCCAGCCAGTCCAGTCTCATTGGTGAGTTTCTGATCCCAGTGAGAGACTTTGTCTCAAAAATAAATAAATAAAGCGAATAGTCCATGAAAAACAGCAATGGTGGTTTAACTATGGCCCCACAGGCACATACATGAGTGGGAACGCACACCTACATACAAATGTGCACATATGTGAATGTGTGCACACCTGCATACAGTAACACGCAGACAGGCGGTGGCTATGTTACATAACCCGACTTGATCACTCTACAATGCATGCATGTGTCAGAACCTCACATTGTACCACTAAGCATATACAATGACTATTTGCCGATTAAAAAATACGAGGGAACAAGATGAATGGAGTGGAGCCCACGCCAACAGGAGGCTCCCACTGATTCCCAGTGTTGTGTGCAGAGAGAGCGGGTGTCAGGGTGCATGTTGCACTTACTATCAGCTCTAATTCTAAACAGGAGCACGGTGTCTGGGGGAAGGCTCCAGCTGACACCAACAGGAAAGAGATGTGTTGTTTTTCAAGTGCCAACACCTCCTAACAACAATTTTTCGTGCTATCAGATCATTTCACACCCCGCCATTCCACCTTCTCTCAAGTCTTATCACACACACACACAGTTTCAAGCTGGGGATCCGATGCCTGCACTAGGAAGAAAAACGTCCTGCTTTCTTCAGTTTCTGTTGCTCGGCCCTCCCTGTTGGCACGGTGCCCCCCACCCCCACACTGCCTTTGTCTCTTGTTCTGTGGTGGATTTGGAAGACCAACAGCAGCAGGGTTTGACTTTCTCTGCTTTCAGAATCATCCTTGGATTTCTGATGAGCTGGGCAGGCCACAAAGTGATAGCCCAGGATGACCCTCCTTCCTACAGATCACGGGAGTGGAGCCAGCTCACTCTGCCCACGTGGTCTGTCCTCAGTTAAGAAGTGTGGTACTCCCACCCAGCTCCCTCTCTTCATCCACTTCCGATATCTATTCTATTTCCCTTCTGAGTGGGAGTCAAGCATCCTCTCCCAAACCCCTCTCTTGTTACTTAGCTTCTTTGGGTCTGGGGATTTAGGATGTAGGGAGGAGATGAGGGTGGAGATTATTTATGGGGAGACCTGGAAGGGAAGCTGAGAGGGCTGAGAGAGACAAGGGAAAATGAGGGGGGCATCTCTGGGACAAGCTGGAGACCTGAGACAGGGTAGGCTCCTAGGAGAATATGGGGTGACTCTAACTGAGGCTCCTAATAGTAGGGGACATGGCGATGGAAGAGGCCACCTCCTAGCTAGGCAGGATTTCCAATGGAGGGAGCAGGGCACCAACCCACCCACAAAACCTTCTACCCCAAAATTTACCCTGCCTACAAGATGTGCAGGAATAAAGATGGATCAGAGACTAAGAGAATGGCCAACCAATGACTGGGCCAACTCGAAGCCCACCCCATGGGAGAGGGCCAGCCCCTGACTACTAATGGTGCTCTGCTATGTTTTCAGACAGGAGCCTAGCATAACTGTCCTCTGAGAGGCTTCACTCAGCAGTGGATCTAAACAGATGCTGAGACCCACAGGCAAACATTAGGAGGAGCTTGTGGAGTCTTGTGGAAGGGTGAGGGGAAAAGGACAGAAAGACCTAGAAGGAACAAGAACTCCACAAGAAGACCAACAGAGACAACAACCATAGGACCACAGGGGCTTACAGAGACTGAAGCACCAAGCAAAGATCATGCACGGACTGGTCCTAGGCCCCTGACACACATGTAGCTGATGGGCAGCTTGGTTTTTGTGTGGGTCCTCTAGCAGTGGAGCAGGGGCTGTCTTTGACATGGACTCTGTTTCCTGCTTTTGGATCACTTTTCCCTACCTAGGCTGCCTTTTCTGGCCTCAGTGGAAGAGGATGCACTTAGTGCTGATGTGACTTGATGTGCTCGGGGTGGGTTGGTACTAGGTGTGGGGGGTGCCTTTTCTGAGGAGAAGTGGATGGAGGAAAGGGGGGAGGGGGTGGGTGGTGGGAATGAGAGGAGAGAAAGAAAAGTTGGGCAATGTGGTGCACTCCTTTACTTCTAGCACTATGGGAGATGGAGGCAGGAGGATCGCTGTGGGTTTGAGGCCACCCTGGTCTACAAAGCAAGTCCAGGACAGCCAAGACTACACAGAGAAACCTTGTCTCAAAAGAAGAAGAAGAAGAAGAAGAAGAAGAAGAAGAAGAAGAAGAAGAAGAAGAAGAAGACAGAAGAAGAAGAAGAAGAGAAGAAGAGAGAAGAAGAAGAAGAAGAAGAAGAAGAAGAAGAAGAAGAAGAAGAAGAGAAGAGAAGGAGGAGGAAGTGGAGGAGGAAGAAGAGGAGGAGGAGGAGGAGGAGTGGTACTGTGTGTCCAATTCTTAGTGCCATTGGAAGCCTGTGTGTTTTGAACGTGACATGTTGCCCTCTGGCTCTTGTGTTTGAACACTTGGTCCCCAGCTGGTGGTGCTGTTTGGGGAAGGTTCTGGAATCTTTGGGAGGCTGATGGAGTCTTGCTGGAGAAAGTGGGTAACTATGGGTAAGCCACTTTGTATTCGGCTGCACTTCCTGCTTGGTCTGAACTCACAGAGGAGGAGTCCCAGGTGAGCAGGTTGGGCAGGTAAGCTAGGCTGTGGTGCTCAGGAGGCTGTGCTGGCCTTCGCAGGCTCTCACAGACATGTCCCCGCCCTTCACCAGGGCTCCAGCTTTGGTTCTTAGGCATTAGGCTCTGACAGTTTCTAAAGGGAGCCCCCCACAATAAATGGGGAATTGGACTCTATTCCACCAGAGTCTCGCCAAACCCTGTTGTTGTGTATGGCCCTGATGCAAATTCAAGACCTACTCTTGGGTTGGCCAAGGACAGGGAGCTCAGAGGCCAAAGCCTGTGGACGGTGGAGTTGGCCTCCAGCGGGGAAGACCATCCACTCTGCCTCGGTGCAGCCAGAGGGACCTGAGTGGGATGACCAAGAAAATGGTGGTGCTATACTCTCCAAATGTTTTTATTGCTTCCTTTATGGTATCTTGGTGACGAGAGCATCCTTTTCATGCCTTTATCACTCAGTCCTCACCTTTCCTGGTCCTTATTTTTAATTTTTGAAATGTATTGGTTGTGCCTATGTCTATTGAACGTGCAAGTCTCTCTTACCACCCGTGTGTGTGTGTGTGTGTGTGTGTGTGTGTGTGTGTGTGTGTGTGTGTGCGTGTGTGTAGGTGCAGGTGCACATGTGCCACTGTGGGCACGTGGGGGGTGGAGGACAGCATTCCTGTGTCAGTTCTCACTGTTCTACTTTGATGGATGCAGGGTCCATTGCTCCGTTGTCACCTAGGCTGGCAGACTTTGCAGCTTCTGGAGCCTGCCCTGTCTCTGTCCCCCATCTTTCCTTCGCACAGGGGTTACGGATTCTTCTGCCACTGCATCCAGTTAGGTGTTCATGGTTCCTGAGAACCAGAATTCAGACCGCCAGGCTTGTGTGGTAAGCTCTTTCACCTGCTGAGTGCCCTAGCAAGCCCTCCAGCCTCTCATTCTCTGTGTCAATTGTCTGCAGCTGTTCCTGTCATTACTAATCTTGGGTTGTCACCTAATTTGACTTTTATCATTCTTTTGTCCACCAACCTGTCACCAAGGCTTGTTCATGAAAAAGATTCTTATGTAGTTTTTGTTCCTTAAAACATGAGTCTATACTTGGTTCTCTACAAAACAAGAGTCAGTACCCATTCTCCATGAAGGGACTTCATGCTCCAAACAATGCTGCCGGCACAGCCAGCATGCGTGCTGGGAGAGCCGCTTTGGCGACAGCAGCATCAATCTACATCATAACCTTGGGCTTCATCAGTTCTTGTGAAAATCTTCACCGTTCTGTTGCCTCTTTGTCTGTTGTGCTGTTTGCTTTGCACTAAGGTGTAACCACAAACACAGTGGTTCTCAGGAGCCCCCCACTGATCTCCTGTTCTGTAGGTTCGCTCTGCTCATAGGCACAGCTCCTGGGTGAAATCTCACCTGGGCACACGGTCCTCTTTTGAGTTCTGGCAGTTGACAGAAACCTGTTGCTCATGTTTCAGACAGACACACCTAGATTAGAGTTTGTCATAAGTCCCTGTCTGTGGCCCCCTCCACAGCAAGGGTGAGGTCATCATCTCAAACATAAGGCATAAGAATCTGCAGTCCCTTGTGCACCCCAAATGGGAAGATGGGAAGCAGAGACAGGACAATCTCTACCTCTAGGCCATAGGAATCCCTTCATCTCCTCCAAAAAGACTGTGATCTGATCACAGGCGGCACCACCCCTCCAGTGTGGTCCTAGGTGCCCGCCCGCAGGCAATGGGAGTACACAGGCGAGGAAGGGTGCTCAAATGAAACCCTGCCTTCCCAGGAGCCCTGCCCACTCACTCCCACGTCAGATCCTCTGCAGACCATGTTCCTTTAGTACTTAAAATTAAGTCCAAGTACCCACTGTGGCTCCACAACACAGCACCCATGGTGTCACGCAATGCCACTTGTCTCATTACTGTGGCACCCCAGTCTCTCCTCTGAGCTCTGCACATCTTCCTTGGCTGCAGCTGTCCCCAGCGCTGCTGGTCCCCATGCCCCTGCCTTCTCCTTCCTCTGTGGGTGCTTCTCAGTTTCCACTCAGCTTTCTTCAGGAAACCACCTGACTTCCTAGCCTCACCTGACTCTTGTAAGTGCCACACATGATATTCCTCCTTCCTTCCTTCCTGTCCCTCCTTCTCTTCCTCTTCCTAATGAGCGCTGCCTGCATGAGCTTGGGTGGGGAGCTCTGTACTTTCCAGTAACTAGGTCGCTGAAGCATATGATCTTCAGGAGAGACCCTGTGCCAAAAAACAAAGCAGGGGTGGTGTCTGAGGAATGACACCTGAGGTTGGCCTCTTGCCTTCACACACACATACACAAACACACACACACGTGCACCCGCAGGTAAATAAGCTGCTACTAAACATCCACTGTGGAATACTCAACACCAGGCTGTAGAATATACAAGCTACAGATGCCTCTTCCATGTTGGTAATTGTTGGTTCACCAAACACTTATAATTATAGTACAACTGTACTCCAGCTAAATAAACGAAACAGTGTTAAATCGTTAACAATCAGAAAAAATCCAGTGACTAGTTTGATCAAAAAAAAAAAAAAAAAAAAAATCCAGCTGATGGAGTGTGTCAATGGTGACGGCCTTGACTGTGTGTGTGTGGCGCTCCCTTCACTTGTGGCTCAGATGCCAGTGTGGCTAAGTCAGAACTCGCCAACCAGGGATGTCCTGGCACCGTATGTGCTGCCCTGAACTACCCTGTGCCAGGGAGGCTGGCACCAGGAGCGGCAACATCTAGAGGCCCCCAGCAGAAGGAGTTATTTGTTCGACGTTATTATCTCTGCCGGTGGAGGAGGGGAACGCTAAGCCTTCCTTTGTGAAGACACTGATTTTTGTCAAGATATTTTAAAAGTGTTCATTTGGGGGAGAGATTGAAGTAGGACCAGGAGAGGAGGCAGGCGCGCGCGGGGAGGGCTGCGGGAGCACTTCAAAGCTGGAGCTTCCCTCTCCTCCACTCTTGGCTGGTGTTTTGATTAGTTTGTCCCTTAGGCTATCATTAGCGTCTTTTAGGGGAAAGTGTTCAGTCCATAAATATGAAAATAAGCCCATAATTGACCCTTGGACTGAATTTGTTTCCATTAGGTTTTGCTGTTGAAAGAGGCGACTGTTGGAGAGTGACGTGCTTGTGAAATAAGCGGACAGTGGGGTGCCTCGAGCAGCTGATGACAAAGACACCATGAAGGGACGATGCTCTGGAAGGGGGGAAAGGGCGGGAGGAGCGGGGGAGGAGGCTTTGCTTCCAGCTGGAGGCATAATCGGATACAAGTCAAAGGGGCCCGCCTAACGTTACGTTATGTCCTGTCTTTAACCAGTAACTAATTGGATGCCTGAGGCAGAGCGGTCGTTCGTACAAGCCCATCATCATCATCTACCCGGTCGACAGGTCCCACCTAGATGACCCTGGAGAAGGTCACAGCACCGATGAAGTTCTTAGGTGATAACACAGGAGGGCACAGGGGCACCCGCGCTGCTCAACACAGGAGGGCACAGAAAGCAGAGGGCACAGGGGCACCCGCGCTGCTCCCTCGATCAGGCACCTTTCCTGGGGGCTTTCCTGAGGGTTTTCCTGAGATGACGTCAAGTTCTCACCACCAGGAAGCATGATGCAGCATCCATTGTGGGAACTACTGGCTTGAGTGTGATGCTCCAATTGTTGCTTCGGTTTTGGGTCTGGCTGCCCATAAGAAATGGTTTCTCTTTCATTTAACTTTGCTCCCCCAGGAAGAAATTCCTTCTTCTTCTTCTTCTTCTTCTTCTTCTTCTTCTTCTTCTTCTTCTTCTTCTTCTTCTTCTTCTTCTTCTTCTTCTTCCTCTTCTTCTTCTTCTTCCTCTTCTTCTTCTTCTTGTTTGTTTGTTTTTCCAGACAAGTTTCCTCTGTGTAACAGCCCTGGCTCTCCTGGACTTGCTTTGTAGACCAGGTTGGGAACTCACTTCTAACTGGTGAGAACACAGGGCCCAGCGGTCGTGGCTGTGTCTGTGGCCACATCAGGATGATGCTGACAGACACAATTGGCTCAGAGCACTGGGCATAGAAAGTCTGATGTCTTCCATACCAGGGCGTGCTTCATGCCTTCCCAGAAAGTCTCATGGTGGGCATAGAATCCACGGGGAGGCTGACGGGAGAGGGATCCCTTCAGGACTCTGGCAGGGCCTCTGGAAGCTCTGCCATGGAGTCTACTTCCATCCTAGAGTCTGCCTCTCCCTCCCTCCTCAGACAGCCTCTGCTCAGCTGCTCTCAGTATGCTGGGTGCTGGGGTCACCGTCACGTACCTGTGGATGAGGAGTGGAAGACAAAGAATGACCATGTCCTCAGGACAAGAGGGGTCTTCTCTTCTTCCCAAGTCCAGTCTCCCCTTGTTAATTTTCTCTCTCTGCTCCTCAGAACCATCTCTATATGTGGATCTTTTGTTTTGCTTTGGATATGATGCCCTAAGGAATCTGGCTTGGTGGTACTTGAGATCAGCCATCACTCTGGCAACACTGGTTATGTGAAGTCCCATCAAGGAAGCATTTTGAAACTGTGTTCCCCAGACCAGTGTCCAGGAGATGGGACCAGCAATACACGAGCCAGGACAGGGTTCTCTGTGCAACTAGTTTTAGGAAGCACTAGGCTGAAGAGGCTTTCTTTGTAGCAGGCTTTAATATAAATGGTGGCTTCTCAGGAAAGACTGTGGCCTATAGCATTTGGCTAAACTTTTATGGTACGACACACATACTATGATGTTTTAGTTTCTACCCCATTGCTATAATGAAATATGACCAATAAAAGGCAGCTGAAGAGAGAAGGGGTTTATTTTTTAAGGCACAGTTTCAGGTCACAGTCCATCATAGCAGAGAAGTCAAGGTAGTGGGACCTTAACAACAATTGGTCACATCATGTCACAGAAGCAGTAAGGAGTGACGTACGTGTGTGCGTGTATGTTTGCCTGCTTGCTTGCTTGTGCTCAGACTGGTTTGCCTTAAGACAGTTCCATATCCCCATATCTCCATGCTACCTAGGGAATGAAGTCACCCACAGTGGGCTGGATCTTCAAAAATCAATTAGCTTGATTAAGACAACATACGCCCTTGGATAGGCACCCAGGCCAAGCAAGCGCAGACAATCCCTCACTGAGACCACCTTCCCAGGTGATTCTAGTTAGGTTGTGTCAGGTTGACCGTCAAAACCAAGCATCACTGTAACATATAAGGTTTAGTTGTTTTAAGGTGTGCAGTTGTGTGGTGTGGAGTTTATGGGTAGTGCTGTTTCAACATCACCACCATCCAGCTTTGGAACCATCTCATCTTTCCAAACTGAAACTTTCTACCTATCAAACACTAATGCACATACCTCATAGCTCCTGCTCACCAGCACTCTACTTTTGTATGCATGCTTTTGGCTACTCTAGATGGCTTACATATATATTTTTGGCTGTAATGGAATGGAACTTATTCATTCATCAGCACACCTGTGCATTGTTTCCATATTTTGGACAGTGTGGATAAAGCTTTTTATGAGCATTAGTGTGCAGGTGACTATGTGAGTCCTGAGTTCTAATTTCTTTGGGCATAAACTTAGAGAGGACCCTTTAACAAGCCAACAAAGCATTTCCCATCATGCCTATATGTTCTATACAGTTGGGAAACTGATCTCCAATATTTATACTTTTGGTTTTGAATTAGTTCATTAAGTATGTGTCAGGCCAAAGAACAAAATACACAGTCAGACAGACAGACAGATAGCAAAATATCAAATTCTCAAAATATTCAAGAAAGAATGGGACTAGACAGAGGCTCAGTGGTTAAGAGCACTTGCTGCTTTTGCAGAAGACCTAGGTTTGGTTCCCAGCACCCACATTGTGGCTTACAACCATTTGTTGTTCCAGGGGGAACAGACCTCCTCTCTTGGTCTCCTAGGGCACAAAGTACGAATATGATGCACAGACATACATGTATGTAAAACACTCATAGACATCAAATGTATCAGAAGAAAACCAGTAGACATTGGCTGAGGAAGTCATGCGAAGGTAGCCGATGGACATCCAGCCTGGACATCTGCTTGGACACCCAGCAGAAACTGACTGGTGAAGCCATGCTAGAGCTTCCAGCTGGAGCCCCTGATTAGTTCTGTCCATGCCGAGCTCATCTCGGCTGAGCTTCCAGCTCCACTCCCCCCGCCCCACCCCCGCCAGGCATGGTTTACCATCTAGCTGTCTTCACTCTCGTGGACTTTGCAGGTAGCCCATCTCCAGACAAGAGGTCTTGGGGGATACTTTGAGATAAACATGTTTGGATCTGGAATGAGGTGGTCAACCTTACTTTCTTGGTGAGTTGAAAGAGAACATGATAATTTGCCAATATAATCAACATTACACTACACCATTCATACTCATGAGTAATACACAAGGATTCCAACTTCTCCACATCTTCATGAACATTTGTAATGGTTCGTTGTTTCTGTGAGTTGCTATACAAGTGGGTATGAAGCATGCCTCATGATTATGTCTTCCCTTGGGACCAGTGGTGTTGGCCATCTTCTCGAGTTATTACAGACCATTAGGACATTTTCTCTCAGGAAATGTATGTTCATGTCTTATATCTAAGATTCACTGCCAGATCCATTATCTGGAAATATTGTCTACATGTTTTCTTCTAAGAGTTCTATAGTTGTAGTTCTCATGTCAAGGTCTGGGGCTCACCTCAGTTAATTTTTTATAAGATATAAGGTAAAGGTTAATTTCTTCTAGACAGCATGTGGACTTCTACTGGTCTTTATCCACATATTGAAGAGACTGACTTTTCCTCACTGGATGGTGTTTGAACCACTATTAAAATCTTGTGGGAACTCTGTGAATGTTTACTCAGTATATCTGTCCCAATGTCAGTGGGGGACACTCAGTTTTAATGACTATAGCTTTGCAGTAAATTTGGAATAAAGTGAAATCCTTCTAATTTTGACTAGTCTCAATTTTTTAAAAATAGCAAACATTTCTTTTTCCCCTGGACTTATTGACATATTATCATAGATAGCTTCTGCAATTCAACTTCAAAAGCATTTTTTCCTGCTTAGATATAATTTATTATTTCATAGTTTTAAAGAAAGCCATTTATCCATTTCCATTCAGGCTTAACAGTTCAATATAAGAAAATAGTGGCTAAGACAGTTTAAAATTGAAATTTTATGCTTGTCTTTGAAAACTTGTTGCTATGTGAGAAGCGGAGTCCTCATATCTTCCAGATATCTAATAATCAAATTCTCATGTGCCTCACCTTTCCCCTCCCCAGCCACCAGGCTCGACGGCAGCCTAAGAAGGATGCTGTGACGGTTAATGAAATGGAATCCCTAAGATGATCAAATGAAAGAAAAACTGTCATTTGCATTCAAGTAAAAGTGCTGGGACAACCCTGAATTTGTCCCTGTCGAGGGACCCGGCTCACTCCGTGGAGTATATCACATGGTACATTACCCCCATATTGTAAAATCTGAGGTTGCCTGGAACCTAAGAAAAGCGCTTTCCCCAGCAGTTGTTCATTATGGCACAGCTCACCATAGCTGCGAGTGGAAACAGCTGAAGTGTCCATCAATAGACGGCTGGATAAAGAGTGTGGTGCATGCACGGTGCTGAACGCTATTCAGAATACACCACACACACACACACACACACACACACACACACACACACACACACACTCCTGACATTCGTGACAACATGGATGGAACTGGAGATCACTATGTTAAATTAAGTAAGCCAGGCACGGGAGGTCACGTAGCTTGCCACTCACCCACAGAGAGTCTGCAAAGGTTGACCTCACTGAAGTTGAGACTGGTTTGGTGGGCACTAAAGGCTGATACCAAAGAGCAGGGTTTGGGTGGGGAATGGCTGACTGATGGTGTTACGGTTAAAAGGGATAAGGCCTTCTAGTCTGTCTGTACAGGAGGGCTATTGCTGCAGAGAGTAGGATCACACGGTACATGAAGGTAAAAGAAAGGAGTTGAGAATGGGGTTTGGCCTGATTTCAACAGTACATTTGTGCCAAAACCTCATGATAGTACTCCATAAATACTTTTCAATCTATCAGTTTGTAAATAAATTTAAGTTAATCCAGGTATGGCAACACACTTAGAATACTGTTGCCTTGGATGTTGAGGTTAGGGGACCCTGAGGTCCTATGGCTCATTGGTATGGGCTAAGTTTTGTTTTTATGTTGTTTTTGTTTCTGCTCTAAGACTTGTGTGTGGCGTAGTCTGTTGGTTACATTTTTCTTGTTGTTCAAGTTAGCTTTCCTCTTTCAGTGTAGGCATGCATGGCATTAAGGAGAGGGTTAAATGGTTAAGAGGGTTGAGGGAGGCCTTGTTTTATTTTATAGAGTTGTATTGAAGGCCTCATGCTTAGCCCTTTGACAGTCCACTACCATGTGCCTGAGAGGACGCCATCCAAGGGTCAGCATAGTCCTCGCTGGTCCTCTTGTCTGCAGGCTTCTGGTGTGGTGCTCTAAGTCTAGTTGTTGCATCTTGAGTAAAGCTCTCGTTAACACCAGGGTTGGGGTAGCAGTCCTCAGGAAGATGGGGGTGTAGTGAGAAACCTGGTGAGGTGTTTGGCTCCTTGTCGTTCACAGGTGGAAAGAGTTGTGACTTTTAAGACTTTAAAAGCACACAATCCCATCAGCTTTATCATCTGTTTGTGTATGTGACACATGCATTTCTGTTGACATGTGCATATATTTATATAGGTTTGCATGTACACATATTGGCAGGTGTGGTGGCCAGAAGCTGACTGTCACATGGCAAGAGCGATCATAGCACACTCCCTCCCATTTGTCAGGTGTTTTATGTTAACTATATTGTATTATATAATTGTGTTCCTAGGGCCATAGCCTGGCCCTGGGGTTAAGAATTTTCCAACTTTAACAGGATTGGTCTAAAATATATCATCATGGAAAAGACACATGGAAAGACTGAGAAACAAACCTGTGCTTGTATTCAGTGTTTTTTCTCCCTATGGGACCATTGCCAAGTACGAGTGGTTAGAGGCATTCAGGTTATGGCACATATGCGTGTATGCATGTGTGAGCACCCATATATGCACATGCATGTGCACACAGGCATGCACACACATAATTTATTCTCAACAAGGGGCTCCCAGTGAAAAGGGAACACACAGTTTCTATTAACAATAATGAGCACTGTGTGAGTCAGTCTCTGTCCCCAGCCCTGGAAGTTTACCCCTCAGGGTCCACATAAATTTGAGCTGTTGACCATTTGAAATGTTCTTTTATAGGTAATAAAGGCAGAAAAAGGCAGCAACATGTTTTCCTAAACCTGGCCACCCACCAGGATCTGTCTGTACAGTTCTTCAGATTTTCTTTCTGGGACCCAAATGCAGTGAACACTTTGCTGCCAGTGGAGTAGTGACCTCCACAGTGGGATAGTGACCTCCGCAGTGTGGTAGTGACCTCCACAGTGGGGTAGTGACCTCCGCAGTGGGGTAGTGACCTCCGCAGTGGGGTAGTGACCTCCGCAGTGGGGTAGTGACCTCCGCAGTGGGGTAGTGACGTCCGCAGTGGGGTAGTGACCTCTGCAGTGGGGTAGTGACCTCCGCAGTGGGGTAGTGGCCTCCGCAGTGGGGTAGTGACCTCCGCAGTGGGGTAGTGACCTCTGCAGTGGGGTAGTGGCCTCCGCAGTGGGGTAGTGATCTCCGCAGTGGGGTAGTGACGTCCGCAGTGGGGTAGTGACCTCCGCAGTGGGGTAGTGACCTCCGCAGTGGGTGGTCAGTGTACCTCCGCAGTGGGGTAGTGACCTCTGCAGTGGGGTAGTGGCCTCCGCAGTGGGGTAGTGATCTCCGCAGTGGGGTAGTGACCTCTGCAGTGGGGTAGTGACCTCTGCAGTGGGGTAGTGGCCTCCGCAGTGGGGTAGTGATCTCTGCAGTGCTCCATCCCTGAAGCTTTTGCGGTGAGATGGGACAGCAGTCCTGGGAATCTTCCTTTCAGAGGCTTCAGTTAGTGGTCCTCAAGCCGATCAATGGAGATAGCTCTATTCTCCACGACTGTAACTCGTATAAAATTTGTAGAATAGTATGTGAGAAATGAAGATTCCTGAATCAAATAAATAGAGTCTTTTACTCATACTCAACCCAACCACACACTCCCAAGTGTTCACACATGTGCACACTTGCATGCACACTGGCAGATTCCTGCACTCTCCTTGCTATGGATACATCTAGTTGTAAGAAGATGGTGTGTAAGCCTGTCCAGGAAGCTAACAAACAACCTCAGGACAGGGACTGGTTCATTAATTAATTTCCCTTAAACCAGTCTAGTGAGATATAATTAAGTACAACAACTATCCATATTTGCTGTATACTCCATGGCTCAAGATATACTCAGACACTTTGAGATCATCACCTACCCAGCCAGGACACAGGCACATGCCAGAGTTTCCCATATTTTCACTGTGACAGGAGCACTTGACATGAGATCAACCCTGTTAACAAGTTTTGCAGTACACAGCGCTCCACGTTATTAGCCTCCCCTATGCCCTCAAGCACTTAGATGATTTAAAAAGAATAACGTTTCTGGAATTTATTTACTTATTCACTCGTTTATTTATTGCTTTATATTGCTGTGAGGTATGTTTTGTTTTCATCAGTCATACAAATAATTTCTTATTATCCCAGGGCAAACCAAACACAGTTGGCAGTCTGATTGAAGGTCTCCCCTCAGAGACCTGCAGCCCAGCAGTATGGGCATGGAGCGCCCAGGTTCCCAGTGCAGCTTGTGCCTAGGGTCCCCCTTGCAGACATATAGCTTGGAGCTGGTGGGGACTGGTAGCCTCTTGTCTAAGCTTTGAGGGGATTTCACCCTGCTCTTCCTGCTTAGCCAGGTCTTTGGTATTTGGACTTCCTTTCCCCACTGGTTCCCAGAGGTGGCTCCGGCCTGGTGAGTTCTCCTACAGCTTGAGCTAGGCCCTCCCAGTTCTCACTGTTTTTTCCCAGCAGCTCACGGACCGAGTCCTCCTTCCTGTCTTCAGCTGAGAGGAGTCATGGAGCAGGTGGCAGGTGCTCTGTAGGCAAGCTGATGCAGGTCCCCGTGTCCCCTGACATCTTCCTTGGTGCTAGGACTTCTGCCTGTGTTTCTGAGGTACTGGTTCATTTGGCTGTTTCTGAGGCATTATCTCATTCAGTCTCCTCAGGGAGCACTGTGAGCTACACGCCATACTGGATTGTGTATTCACTACAGATGTCAGAATGGCCCATCATAGACCTCGTCAGAGCATGTGAATTTCACATGGTCACAGTAGCGATGCGGCTGAGTCAGGACACATTACACACTCCAGGCTCCTGTCCCTAGCTTTGGAAGAGAATATCACAAAACAGGTGTGAGGTCTGAATTAATCAGCAGCCACAGACCTTTGCTTACACACGGAAGAGTGAGTCTCTCTGAATGGCCTGTGGGTTGACATGCTTGAGGAATGAATCATGGTCATAAGACATTTGATTGTCTTTTCAACACCAATGAGTCCTGCTGAGCAGGAGCAGAGACCTTAGGGTTGTATATCGTGTCCCAGGAGCCAGTGACAGATTCCTAGGTTCGGGAGAACTTGACCAAGGCAGGTCCACAAGCCATGGTGGTCCTCGAGAGAGCTCTCTGCAGGGAAGGACTTCAAGTCCATACCAGGGGGTCCGACAAGCTGATGGCCAGCCTTCAACTCTGCAGAGACGTGGGCCCTCATGCTGAAAGAGTCATGGAGAGGCATGCGTGAGTGTGGCCCCAGCCCTGTGACACAGCGCTTGTACATCCCAAGTGGGAACGACCTTTAGGCACAACTGAGGGCTGAACCAGCATCTTCACCTAGCTCTGGGAATAAGTTCCTCCTCACGGGAGCATTTAGGAGGGCCTGTGTAGACTGGGTAGCACCAGTGCCTGCGCAGACCAGGCAGTAGACGTCAAAGTTACCAGGGCCTCTGTGGGCTGTGGTTTCTCCTCATATTTTTTGACTGAAAGAATATGTTACTATCAATGTGACATCCTACATCTTGTTCCAGCTTTGTATAGAGATTTAGGACCTTCTGGAGGCTTGGGGAGATGATGGCTCAGCTGCTAAAGTGCTTTCTTAAGAAGTGTAAAAACCTCATGTGCTTATATTCAATTCCAGGACTGCAGAGGGCGAGGCAAGATCTCCTAGCACTTGCCGGCCTCGCCTTCCTGATGTGATCCAGGCTGGAGACATACTCTGTCTCAAAAACAAGGCAAATGGAACCTGAGGAGCAACACCTGAAGTTGTCATCTGGCCTTCACATACTTTCACACACACGTACACCCTGCAATATACATGCGCCTACACAGACACATAGATATGTGTACACACATGTGGGCACATGTGCACACATACATGCACACACAAGACTTGATTGAATTGGAGGTCTGAGAAGAAATAGCCAGCTGCAGAGCGTGAGCCCAGTTATAAGATGTGATGGCTCAGTAAGTAGTGGCCACAAGGACATGGAAAGAGGGAAACTATGGTTTTGTGTACTTCCAATGAGTGTAGGGGTGCGACTATGTGGGCACCCACATGCCGCTTGTATACT
Source organism: Acomys russatus (assembly GCF_903995435.1). NCBI lineage: Eukaryota > Metazoa > Chordata > Mammalia > Rodentia > Muridae > Acomys > Acomys russatus. Next base: position 69,518,401 of record NC_067156.1, on the reverse strand, counting down.
TGTGCCCAGCTGACCTTCTGTGAGTTTGGGCCCCTGCCAGCTTGCGCACATGGCAAGTGTTGAGGTAGTGGTGTTTCCACTCCCTGTAGGACTCTCAACCCACACATCAGATGGGGTAAGCTATAAAGTTGGTTACACATGAAACCGCTCTTGAGGTGACAGTTTGTGAACAGCAAAGGGTCTTCTGGGCCCCTTTGTCAAGGACATCGAGTGATTTGAGTCTAGAGAGCAAGTGGCAGTCAGTTATCTGAGAACTTGCAGTGTGTATCAGGGCTCTCCCAGCGGTGGTGCATGTGGTGCAGTGCGGTGTGGTGAGGTGAGGTGTGGTGCGATGGGGGCTGCCTCTGACTCTAAGGATGTAGGGGGCTGAGGGAGCAAGATGAGGAATTCATGCCGCCCTGGATACCGTAGTGAAACCTCAGTGTCTTCAGTAACTGGTAAACATGGCACCGTCTGTAGCCCTGCTGGCGTATTTGTATCTTATGTTGGGCACTGCATGGCTACAGTATGAATAGCTCCTTTCCTCCCTCTCACCTTCCTCAGCCATCTAGTCACAATCCAGTAGTCATGGGCGGGGGTTGCTCTGGGAGCGACCAGCGTTGCTGAGGGGAGAAACAAAACATTGCTATCCAGAGAGTGAACAGGGGAGACGTGGCGAGGTTTCCTCAAGGAAAACCAGCCCTCAGCCTGGCTTAGCTAAGATTTTTTAGGCTGAAAAAGCAAATAACAAACATTTTATCAGCGTGTTTACTTTTCTTCCCTTCCCCCTTTACTCCTCCGACTTGTTTGAATGCAGTCTCGCAGTAGCACGACTTTGTCACCATCTCTGGTTGCTCTTCTCTGGGTATTAAAGGATGTTTCCGAGAACACTGGGGGATGCAGGCTTTACAAGGTGAGCATCGTCCTACAGTCTTCACAGCAGAGGAAAGATGCAGCACCGAGAGGAACCCGCTCACATTCTAAGGAACGCAGTTGTGTGCACATGCATGTAGTGAGCATGTAGATGCACATATATATGTATGTACAGATATGTACATGTGTACACATATATGTATATATACACATATTTGCATGTGTGCACTTGCAAATGTGTATGAGCATGCATATTTGTGTGTGCGTGTGAATATATGAACACACACACTTACATGGTCATGTGTGTGTGCATGTGAGCACCTCAGTGTACTGTGGAGGTGTGTGTATGTATGTGAAGCATGTACATATGTAGATGTGTGTGTATACCTGCATGCATGCATGTATGTATATGGCATGGACTCCTGCTTTCTCACTAGTCCCCATCACGCTTGCAGTTGCCACGTTTATTTCATTCACTGCCCATCTTCGTGGCCCTTCTCTCGAGGGTCTGGCTTCTTCTTAAGCACTTCGCTCAGATCAGCCCTCTTTTTCCTTCAGCCTGTGATCAGGCACCAGCTCTTTTGAACAGAGCTTGTAAGACCTGGGTTAGAGCCAGGGCACGGAATTGTCGTCATGTGCTCACTTCTGAAGCTCCTTGTGAGCAGGGCTGGTGCTGTAGAGGTTCCATGGCACCTGTCAGATGAGTCAGCTGCGTGCGTTCTGCGTGAGACACGTCATTCAGAAGGTGGCAGGGCTTCCTAGGTAGAAGTCAGGGGCCGAGTGGTTAAACAGACATGACAAGAGACTCCTAACCTGGAAAGAGCTGGTGGCCACAGGTACTGACGCTTCAGCTCCAGGCCCCCCATGCACATCGTCCCATCCAAGACGCTGGGGGCAGCATCTTTACCTCTGTGAAAGAAGATCTTCACTGTCAACATGATTTAAGGTCACCGAGGGGGAGGCAGGTAAGGTGCACCCTTGGTGTCTATGTGGGGGTGCTGTAGCGGATGATCCTAGGAAGCAAGACTCATGCTGAATGTGGGGTCCTGTTCATGGGCTGGGAGGGAGAAAGAGAAATGCAGCAGGGCACCGGCCGCACACTTTCCTGCTTCCCACTGGACATGATGACAAGCCCTCTGCTCCATGATGCCTTCTCCACCACGAGGGGCTGAGCTCTGAGGCCGTGAGCTCAAATAAACCTTTACTCCCTTAACTTACATATATTGGGTGCATTGACCGATGACAAAAAGTAATCAATATGCCATAGCTAGGTAGTTGGCTTTGAGCAGCACTTTTTCTTAAAGAAGTTATTCCAAACCAAGAGCCATAAGAGTCCCCATGTACTCTGTGGCAGAGACAAGTGTCAAATCTGCTGATGTTGGTACACAGTAAACAGGACCACAGCCACATGAGGACACAAGCTGAGGTCTAAACACTGCTACCTCACCAACGTCCTTCTGTAGTGAGAATTCTGGAAGTTCAATTTCTTTAAAAAAAAAAAAAAGCCACAGACATATTATGTTTAAAATATTATGATTAAAATAAAAATGTTTGTATTTTAATTCCAAGTGTGGGGATATGGGGGCTGTTTCACAGCAGGTGACTATGATTTGCCTCATGCTCTGGTGGTGGGGGCATGATTTTTGCCAGCTGCAGATAGTTTCTGCAATCGTGTGAGAGCTGGAATTCTGGGGACTTTTCAGAGGCTATATATAGCCTGAGCCCTGATGGTGAGTTGCTGGTTGGTTGTTGGTTGCTGTTGGTTATGGTTTGTTAAGTAGTTGTACACAAAGAAGGAAGAAGGAAGAAGGAAGAGGAGGAGGAGGTAGAGGAGGAGGAGGGGGAGGAGGAGGAGGGGAAGGAGGAGGAGGGGGAGGAGGAGGAGGAAGTTGGTGATGATCAAACTTCCTTCAAGGAGCTCAATGCCTCTAGTCAGTAAGAAATTGTCTAATAACGTCATCTCCTTCCCAACCCTGCTGTCCTTTTTTTCTCTCCTATCTAGTGTTAGGGGGTTGAAAGGGTGGAAGAAAAAAGAACAAAGTAGAAAAAGACTGGCTACATCCTACCTCATCTTTAAGCAAGCATTTCCTTAATCACAGGTGATGCTAGCCCTGAAAGCTTCCTCTAAAATGAGGCCGACTCGAGAGCAGAGATGAGGCACCAGGTGATTCTCCTCGACTGGTTCACTTTTGTTCTTGAGAAACGGCCCCTCACCGCCCAAGCTGGCACCAGCTCCCTATGTAGCAAGAGGTGACCATGAATCTTGACTCTCTTGCCTCTGCTTTCTAAGTGCTGGGGTTACAGGGGTAAGCTACCATGCCCAGTGTTTTATGTAATCCTGGGGACTAAACCCAGGGTGTTTGTGCATGCTTTGGAAACACTACTAGGTGAGATATGGTCCAAGTTCTGGCAAAAGATCCTCACTTTACACAATTTTGCAATTTGAGGAGATTGTAATATATCGCCATGTGGGAGGAGTGTGCTGGGGGAGGGTGCTCTGTCTCCTCTCGGTCATCTTCCCTTCACACATCTCTGGTCCCAAGTTTCTGAACAAGAAACTTGATGTCACATGGCTCTTGGATCTTCCTTTCTCCAAGGCAGGAGTGGGTGATAGTGATTCTATGCAGCCGTGGGTTTCCGGCAAAGATGTCTGGCTAAATAGTCCATGTGAAGCCATAGACCTGTGAGTATGTTGTGGTTTATGTGATTGTTTTTACCCAATGCTGAGTTCGGTAAGAAATGTGTTGTTGGACTCTGCATGCCTCCGATACGTCCTGGGTTTCGTTATTCATCGTGAAGACACGTCAATATGACATTGCTTGCTTGATTCAGGCAACTGTGTGTACTCTAAATAGACACACGCATGTATACGTGTGTAATCATGGCCATGTATGTACGTTACACTAGTAGATGATGAATATTTCCCCAGTCTCCAACATCCTGCTCACTGGGCAGATAATGTCTCACTTCACAGAATGGGCGGCAGGGGAGGGGGTGAATCGTTATCGTCCCTGGGGGTCAGTCACGCTGCCCTCAATACTGTATCTACTCTTGTGCCTGTGACATCTCCTGTCTCACACACGCAAAAGCCTCCATTTCAGCAAGAAATGGAAGAAAAGTGGAATCACACACACATGTCTAGATCCTGTCCAAGCATAAGAAAAACATTTCACTGGGGAAAAAAGCTAAATATACGGAGGAGACCACAGGTTACCTGTTGTTTTTGGATGCTGTGTAGGACTGGGAAAGCTGACCCTGTGCAACCTCAAGGTCTGTTTCCAGGGTCCATGTTGTAAACAGTGTCACCTGTTCTGGGCAAAGAGGTGACCACTCTCCCTCTCTTCTTTCCATTGCTTGGGATGTAGCCTGCGGCCACCACTGAACCTGCTCATCAATTCTGTGGGCAAGTGACAGATGGGAATACCATTCTTTTTATACTAGGACAGCTGTGACTCCTTTGCCCAGTGCCATGTGAAAGAAAAGACTGAGTTACCTGCAGGTGGACGCTGTAAGAGCTAGTATAGGTTTCCTGTGGCTGCCATAACAAAATGCCCCACACTGGGTACTTTAAACAACAGAAACAGTGCCACGTAGTTCTAGATGCCAGGCGTATGTGGTCAGCACTGGCCATGAGTGCCAGGCTCTCAGTGAGGCCCAAACAAGGACCCTCCTCAGTCTCTTCCAGATTCTGGTGTCTCCGGCAGTTCCTGGCGACTTTTGATCTGAGACCATATTGGTGTGGTCTCTACCTCTGTCCTGACACAGCATCCTCCCCATGTGTCTGCGTCCTCTGTGTGTCTCTGTGCCTTCTCTCCACTCAGAGATCCATAGGACCCACCTCAGGCCAACAAGACAGAGTTTTACTAATCACAGTGGCAACAACTCCATTTCCAAAGAATACTGCAGACTGAGTGTTGGCATTAGGCCTTCCACAAATGCTCAAGAAGGGTGAAGTTCAACCTCCGGTAATGACTTCTAAGACATCCAGCCCTGCCAGCTAGCCCTTGCCAGGACAGTATTTACAGAGCCCTGAGCTGGACACACAGCACGAGCAAAGAAAAACTAATTTTTAAGCCACTGAGACCAACCAAAATGAATATGAACATACTTTCAGGTATATTTTCGTTTGTAACTTGCATAACATCTACTATACATTGTGGTAAAGCCTGTCAATCACTCATCTACCGTCCTTCCTCCTCGGAGAGGAAAGAGTACAGCCCAAGGCAGCCCTTCTTTAGTGAGGTGTCACCAGTGAGGTGCCAGGGTGAGTGTGATGTTTCTGGGTGGCATCCATGTTGTCCATCTGGCCTTTCCCCTCCACAGGGTCTGAGAGGGGGCCTGGTTCACCCCAGTGGAGGAAGACAACACTGAAGAGGATGGTGGGTGAGGAAGGAGCAAGATCCTGGAGCGCCAGGGGAAAACAGACGTCTGCCAGCCTGGGCTGCCCACCTGGCTGTCCTCACACTGGGCTGGCAATCAGCGGTTTCCTGTTCCAGCCGTTGATGCCCTATGGCTTGTCCAGACAACAGCCTCACTTGTGCGCTAAGCAATGTGCGTTCTAGTTGGAAAACAGCTCATCTCCCCCTCCTGACATCTTCATATTGTTGGGTATTTCTGTTACTGTTTTTAGTTTTCCTTATGGTTGCTTTTGTGACTCTTTCTGTGTGTGTAAAAAGAAAAAAGAAAAACAAACAAACAACAACAACAACAACAACCAAGACAACCCCGCATGCCTCTGTTCTTCCTCCATCAACTTGACTCCAGTTTGTACGATGAGTACATGAGGAGGCCTCCTACTCTGTCTTCCACATCCTGTTTTTCATCAGCTGCAACTTCACAGGTTGTTAACATTTACATTATATCCCACAACCACAAACAAGTTTGTTCAGGTGGATTCCCAAAGCTTAAAATGAAAAAGCTGTGTTTAGGCACTGCGTAAACAGTGTTCACCAGGGGCCAAGTAGAATATGAGAACCACTTCCTTCTTTGTGGTACAAAGGATGTCAGGTGACTCCCGGGCCACTTAAACTGGGGCAACGTCAACTGGATTATTCCCAAAATCCAGGTAATTCATTTGCTCACACACACTTAGTGAGTGCCAATTTGAGACTGCTGTGAAGATGTTGGGAACTCGGTAGCAAATGGAATTGTTCTAAATCCTTGCCCTGCAAGTTCACAGTTCATCGAGGAAAGACAGAGAGAAACCCAACATGGCGAGCAGGCTGTTGATGAGAACAGTAAGGAGACAGGGGAAGCAGGGAGTCAGACGGTGTGTTCCAGGAAGGGTCCCATGACTGCAGCAGCACAACCAGAAGGAACTCCTGGAGGGGAAGACAGAAGGATAAGTGTCATGGCATGGGTGTGGGTCTGGGGGTGGGGTGGGTGTGGGGTGGGGTGGGTGTGGGGTGGGGTGGGATGGGGTGGGGTGGGGGTAGGATGGGGTGGGGTGGGTCCTGCCGGGTCCAGGTGTGGGGTGGGTGTGGGTCTGGGGGTGGGGGTTGTGTGGGGCCTCAACCTAGACTGTGGGAGGAGAAACTTTCAAGAGAAAAGAAAGTGCCTTTTCTGTTGCTATGATAAAATACCCTGACAAAAGGCAAGTTGGGGAGGAAGGGCTTTATTCCGTGCGCAGTTCCAGAGACCTGGAGTCCATTATGGTGGGGAGCACACAGCCACAGGCAGGGGAGGCAGGGCAGCAGGAGCAGGATGCTGGCTGATCACAGCAGGACAAGGAGTGAGGTCAGGCTGCTAACCCTCAAAGGCTACTCCCAGGGATGTACCTCCTCCTGCACGGCTCCACCTCCATAGCCTTCCCAAACAGTTCAACCAGCTGGGGAGCAAGTATTCAAGCACATAAGCCTATGGGTGGGGGCGGGTATTCATATTAACAGCATAACAGGAAGCTAACAGGGAGTGAGATGGGGGTCAGGCCCTGAGGGCAGGAAGAAACTCTGGTTGACCAGTTGGTTGTTGTTCCTGCGCTATTGTGGACCAGCTGCTAGAACCATGGGGCAGAAAAGGCGGAGACAGGATGCTCAGGTCTTACACCTGATGCCTGGGTTGAAGAGGAAAAGGGTAGAAAATAATCCGAGGACTTAGAACACTCCACCAAGGCAGGGCAGGGGCACAGGTCCCTCAAACTGGTGGAAAACAGTCACCAACACAGTGCCTACAACTCTTTCAGGCAATATCACTGTTCTGTTTACATCACGACTGTCAAATTTTCGCTTTTTGCTTGGTTTTTTTTTTTTTTTTTTCTTGAGTCTATAATTGCTTTCAATTTTAATTCAGAATCGATGTTCCTCTGACTGGCTCCAAGGGACCCCTTGGTGGAATAAAGACATCACATTTTTCTTCCTTGTTGACAAATATCTTGATCTACAGAACCCTCCGCACTGTCACAATTCCTCTAGATGCTGAAGAGTCAGCCTTACCAGTCATCTGTGTTTGTGCTCAGCTCTCCCACTTACTGTAACACTGTGATTTAACCACCTATCCTTAAGTCCATCCAGACGCAGGAAGGATTGCTGGCACCCACTTTCCTATCCTAAGTGCCTGGAAGTGACTGGCAGAACCCATCGAGCCTCGAAGAATTCTATTTCCACTCTACTGGAGAAAAGGAATTTCTTTTTTCCTCCCGGCATAGCATGAACATGTGTCATCATGAAGCGGGGTTATTTTGATGATCTACAGAACACCTGGCTGCAATTGTGGTGGGAGATGGTGATAGCTGTGTCCATGGTAACAGAGAAGCGGCTGTTCGCATTCCCTACAAGGTGATGGGAAGAGTCAGAAGACCCTCATCTGAGGTTCTGGAAATGACTGTTGAAATGCGTATCGTCTAGGCAGAGTCCTGTACGCAGGCAGTGGTGCTCCAGTGATGCAGCTGCCCCGAATCCTACCCATGCTGGGATGAAACTCTTCCGCCACTAGGCTTCCTGTGAGCCATTTCTGGTCCTGTAAGTGTCTCAGATAAGCCCTTCGGTTCACCAGGCTGGGTTTCCACAGAACTGTGTCTTTTATGTGTCATGTCATGTTCTTTCTAGATCTTTCTATTTCACCCCCACCCTCACAGGGATGACAGAACACTACCATACCTCTTTTCTTTTCTTCCTTCCTTCCTTCCTTCCTTCTTCTTCTTCTTTTTTTTTTTTTTTTTTTTTTTGAGACAGGGTCTCTCTGTGTAGCCTTGGTTGTCTTAGACTGTCTTTGTAGACCAGGCTGGCCTTAAACTCACAGTAACCTGCCTGCCTCTGCCTCCTGAGTGCTAGGATTAAAGGCGTGTGCCACCACATCTCTTTCTCTCTCTCCCTTCCTCCTTTTCTCCTTTCCCCATTAGCCCAGATCTTTATCTTTCCCACTCTTTGCTTGGTTTTGCTCTTCTGTGGTTTGCGTCCTGGGGCATCAGAAAATATAGGAGACCTGGTCATAAGAGCCTGTCCCACCACTGCCCTGGAAGTTCTTTTCCTGCTTATCTTGCTCCCAGTGACGTGTCTCTGAGATTGTGCCTACACTGTTAGACTTGACAGCAATGCGTGGTAAGCAGAGCCTTTCTGCAGCTGCTGGTGAGAACCCACGTGATAGCCCACTTAGTACTGCTGACTCCCCATGGGGAGCTCAGAACTGGACAGAGTGACAGTGACTGCCATTCAGGGGGCAAGATTCATAGGAAGCTAGAACATGGGAGGCAAGACTTGTGTGAGACCCTATGCTGCTCCCTCTGGCCCTGTGTACTTAACATGAGACACACAAGCTTGTGGTTTCATTTCCCAGAGTGAAATGCTTGAAGGAGTTGCCAGTGTTGCCACTTAACCCAAGAGAGTGCCAGTCAGCATAGAACTGTGGCCGGTAGGGCAGAAGACCCAGAAGGGAAGGCCCCAGGAACTATTCTGCTTTTGAAATGACACACGGACATGCGTCATAAATACACGCAATTTTCATTTGTTGTCTTAAAAAGAAGATGTAAATAGAAAAGAGTTGTCCAAACTTTTGGGTAGTGAATAAGCATTTATTATTATTATTATTATTATTATTATTATTATTATTATTATTATTATTATTACGTGCATGTGCAGGTATGTGTGTACATGTAAGTAGGTATTATATTTATTTCAAGTGTGCACTAATATGCTTGTTTGTATGTACATGTATATAAAGGTCAGAGGAAGATCTTGGGTATTATTTTTCTGAAACCATGTGTTTGTTTTTGTTTTTGAAACAGGGTCTCTCTGGGACCTGGGCTGGGCTGCTTGTCCAGTGGGCCCAACAGCCGTATCTGTGCCCACTTCCCCAGGGCTGAGGTCGCAAATCCATCACATCCTGCTTCTTAGCTTATGATTGTGAACTTAGGTCCTCCTGCTCACACCACAAGCGTCTTCCTAACTGAGCAGTCTCCCAGACTCCAGGCATTGCTTCTTAATTTATTGAGGAATCAATTTAATTAATTGATTTATCCACTGTACATCACGATCATAGCTCCCTCCCTCCCTTCCTTCCAGTCCCCCTCCCCCTGCCCCCCTCCTCCTTTCCCTACTCCTCAGAAAACAGGAGCCCTACCACCAGCACCTTGGCACATCATGTCTCATTAGGAATGAATGCATCCTCTTCCCCTGCAACAGGTTGAGGCAACCACCCTGGGGTAGGGTGTGGGGGAGACGGTCCCTGCTCCCCTTACTAGGGACCCACATGAAGCCCAAGCTTCCGATCAGCTACATCTGAGTACAGGACCCATGTCCAGTCAACTCATGGTCCTTGGTTGGTGCTCCAGTCTCCACAGGGCCCTCTGGGCCCTGGTTAGTTGGCGCTGTTGGTCTTCTTGTGGAGCTCCTGTCACCTCCAGGTCCTTCTATCCTTGCACCCACTTTTCCCTGTGCTTTGCCCCATGTTTGGCTGTGAGTCTCAGCAAGTTTCCTTCTGCTGCTGGGTAGAGCTTCTCAGGGGACAGCTATACTAGGCTCCTGTCTGCAAGCATGGCGGAGTATTGTTAAAAGTGTCAGGGTTTGACTCTCACCCATTGGATGGGTCTTTGGGTTGGGCCAGGCATTAGTTGGACATTCCCTCAATCTCTGCTCTATCTTGTAGGCAAGGTGAATTTGGGGTTGAAGTGTTGTGGGTCGATGTTCCCCTCCCTTCACTAGGAGTCCTGTCTAGTTAGAGGGTGTCCTCATCAGTCTCTGTGGCCTCTGCTGCTGGGAGTCTCAGCTAGAGTCACTCTCATATCCCCCCAGAAGTCTAACTTGTTTTAGGTCTCTAGCTTGTCACCGAGATGCCCCTGCCCAGAGTTTTTTTTCTCTCTGCAGGACTTCTCTTCTCCCAGGTCTGATCTCCACCATCATATCTCTCTGCATTCCATCTCTTCAACCTCTTCTGCTGTCTCTTCTAGTTCCCCTTCTGAGTGATCGTTAAGCTTCCAACTGCCTAGGCTGGTCTTGAGGTCATAGCAATTCCTCTGTCTCATCCTCAAAGCGCTATATTTACAGTGTTAAGAAAGTAATAATGAAGTCGACTTGAATCCACTTTATTTAAACAGAAAAATTTTGTGCTGTTATGTGCTGCAAAGCATTAGACTGGGACTCCAACAGAACATTTTTACTATTTTGATAACTAGAGTTCATTAGCAGTAAGTTTTGGAATGGGGTAGCACTTCTATTAATAAAAAGTTTTATGTGTAAGTGTGGTGGCCTAATCGACCTTCCTCCATTCTGATCACTGTTCAAACCCACAAAAAACACCAACAGACGGTTTCTAGTGCTATTTTCTTTGTAAATGGAGGCTATTGCTGTCTAAAAATATGCAAAACACGTTAGAGGGTAATTGCAAGACATTCGGGACTCGAGAAACTTACTTGGATGACTTTTAATGGCAAAATATACTATCTTCCACTGGGTGCAAGTGTATTGTGTTAGTGATGTTAATTGTTCAAACAGCCCTAAATGGCTTAAAAAACCTGGCAAACACTTGTCTAATACCTCTAAGCAGATGGACAAATTTCTAATTAAATCTAAATTTATTCCTTACATTGTACTTCCTAGGAAAAGAGGCAGATCTTGCTGCACTTTGACTCAGGGTGAACCCATCATTCTCAGCTGATTTGCTTTCCAGTGGAGCATCCACCCGAGGAATTTATCAGAATTCCTATTCAGATTAGAAATTGAACTGGTCAGGAACTCCTATTTTATCATTTCTTATATTAAAAACATTTATTATTTTATCTCTCTCTCTCTCTCTTTTTTAGTATATTTACATCTCTTGTCTCTGGAATAAAATACTTGATAGAATAAATCAAAGAGGGAAAGATGCCTTTTGGCACCTCTCTGGAACAAAGGGCACCACAGTGAGGGACATTGTGGCTGCAAAGAACCAGAGAACGCAAAACAGGAGCTGGCCAGCCTTGAACTGTTCAGGGCTGCACCTGGTGGCCACATCAGCCTAGCCACGTGTCTACAGGTCCCACCACTTCCCCACTCAGCATCACAGTTAGGGTCCATATGTTCAAGCACATCAGCCTGGACACTCTTCACAGTCAAGCTACAAGTAGCTGCTTCTTTGTAAAAAAATTTTTTTAATTGTAAAATTCTTGCCATTACCAAGGCTTATTGAAATAATTTTTTTACTGTTTACTTGGGTAGTTATTCTTTTTATTTTAAAATTACATTTGTTTATTTGTGTGTGTGTGTGTGTGTGTGTGTGTGTGTGTGTGTGTGTGCGCGCGCGCGCGCGTGTGCACATGTGTAGACCAGTACCACGTGTACCTATGGAGGCTACAACAACCACGAGAGTCATTTCTCTCCCCTGCAGTGAGTGTCCTGGGTATTGAACTCAGGTCCCTAGGCTTATTAGCAGGCCCTTTATGCACTGAGCTATCTCACTCTTCCCACATGGCTCTCCACCATATCTTTCTTCTTCCTTCTCAGTTGACTTTGTCTCTTGCTGCAGCCAAGAGCAGAACGACATCATGTGACTTTCTCTAACCCTGAAAGCACCTTTATTCCACCCTCACTACAGTTTGTCTAGATTCTGAGGTGTAGCCTAACAGCATGTCTCCCCATTGTGCAGGTGACAGGCCCTCGCTGTGTGCTGACATTGGCTCTAAATCTGCTGGCATTCTGATCACGTCTCCTTTCCACTCAATTTCTATTTCTTACTGGTACCTTTTAAGATTTTGTTGAATTTGAGGCCAGATTAGTCTACAAAAAAGTCCAAGACGGGAAGACAGCCAAGGCTACACAGAGAAACCCTGTCTCGAAAAACCAAAAGGAAAGTTTTTGCATTTATTCTTTATTCTTGCTGTCCTTTAGTTCTACTATCATATGTTTAGATTTCTATTTGTCACCATAGAGTCCAGGCAGAGTGTCAATCTTAAATCTTAAAAAATGTTAGTATCCCTTTAAATAATGGCTTTTCTTTTGCCATGTCTATCCTTTGAGTGTGTGATATTTTAATATATTGCTCACATGTCTTGTTCCTATTTCTTATCTTTTTTCTGTACCTTGTGAATCCTTGACAAATTCCTCAACAGCATTTTCCAATTCACTAATTTTTTCTTCATCTCTTTCACTCCAGTGCATTTTTATCCACAGGGTTTCTATTTTAGCAATTCCGTTTTCACTTCTTACATTTCTCCACTTATCTCTTCATATTTTTTATGTGCATGCTTGGCCTTACCTGCTTTTAAAACAAATTTCTTACTTATCCTTGGAGATGGACCGCATCTGTGGTGTCAGTCTTCATCTTACCTGTACCTTCAGGTACCTTCTTCTTCCCTGTTCTTTCAATCTGGCTTGACATGATGACTTTATTGGGCCACAAGAAGTCAGTGGACATTTACAGAGAGATCCAGAAATCTGATATGGGCTAAGACTAGCAGAGCCAGCTCAGCCAGATCTGTGAGCAATAAATACTTAGCACTTAAGTTTTGCATGTCTCCGTTCTTGCTACAGAGACTCATCATGCAACAGGGTGGCTCACCACGCTCTGCCCCCTCTTTCACTTTTAAATCCCCGCTTCTCTGTCCCTCTGTCTCTGTCTGTCTGTGTGTGTGTGTGTGTGTGTGTGTGTGTGTGTGTGTGTATGAGAGAGAGAGAGAGAGAGAGAGAGAGAGAGAGAGAAAGAGAGAGAGAGAGAGAGGGAAAATGTATCTGTAAAACTATTTCAAGATTCATTTTTTCCATTTAATTGTGATTGATTTTATTCCCTGATTTGCTGACCTTATTCTCTGTACTCAGAGGCACATAAAGTTTAAATCTTTAGTTCAAGGCTTGTAATGGTTAGTTTTAAATGTCAGCTTGATGCATCTAGAGCCACCTGGGAGGCAGAACTGTGGCCATGTCTTGATTGTGTTGACTAAAGTGGGAAGGCCTGCCCATTGTGGGCAGTGCCAGTCTGTAGGCAGGAGCCTGTAAATCAAGCAAGAGGCTGCTGAGTATTTGCATATGCATATTAACTTGCTGCTCTCTGCCCTTAGCCTAAGATACTTAAGTACATCGTCCCAGTTCTCACTGCCTTGACTTACTCAGTAGTGGACCAGAAACATATGCTGACTGAACCCTCTCTCCTAAGTTGCCCTCTCAGGGCATTTTATCATAACAACAGGAAATGAAATGATGACAAAGCTTCTCTTGAGAAATTTTCTCCATGATTTCTCTGATCTTGCTCCCTCTGGCCTTATGGTGTCCCCAGCCAGGTCATGCACAAAAACATCTATTTCTTCTCATCATGACATTGCAGACTGAACCTCTGAGCCAGGATGAGATCTGGCTGACTTCTGTCCAGGTGCTTTCTCACCATGGCAGACATGAAGCTCTCTGGAGGTGAGTGAGCTCTATCAGTCCATGTGTGTGTGCTCCATGGAGCCCTGTCTTAGTTCTTAAAGTGAGGGCGCTACCATCGTGTTCCACACAATCCGGAGACACTTCCCACACCTGGGAAGGGAACTATATATTTGTAAGTGGAGAGGAAATCTCAGATGAATTTAAAATACATTGAACTAAGTGAAAATGAAAATACAACATACAAACTGTGTGGAACACGGTAAATCATGCTGAAAAAGAGAGATTTACAACACCAAATTTATATACAAGAAAAGCAGAAAAGTATCAAATCAATTCTCAAAGCCCTCATCTCGGGAACCTGAAAACCAGTGAAATAAATCCTGAGCAAGCAAGAAGGAGGGAAATATGTCTAAGGGCAGAAATCTATAACGGTGAAAACAGAAAAACAGGAGAGAGAAAGAATGAAATAAAAACCTGTTTTCATTGAGCAGATCAATCAAATTGATAAAAAGAAAAAGAAAAAATACTGACATCAAGAATAAAATGGAAAACTACAAACTTATGGGAGTGCAAAGAGCAGTAGAGGAATTCCACAAGCAAATCTACAATCATAAATGTAGCAATTATTCAAAAACACAAATTGCTGCAACATACTGGCATAAAATACAGCAATTTGACAGCCCTGTGGCTAACTATGGGAAATTATTTCCTGGTTTAATTTTCTTTTTTTGAGTCAAGTATCTAGTATCAGATGGTTCCTCTGGATGTTTTCTATCAAATTTTCAAAGGAAACAATAGTGTCACTTTTATTTTAGAAGCTACGAGAGGGACACGTTGTAGTGTTTTATGAAGATACTGTTACAGTGATGGCCACACCATGCAGCATAACAGTCACTGCAGACTGGCATTCTTCATGAAAGTAGATGTTAGAATAGTTAAGTAGAATCCAACCACATGAGAAAAAGTATGTGCCAAGATCAAGTTCCATATATATGACTCTAACGTAGTGTTCAAAAATCAGTTAATTTAATTTGCCACTTGAACAAACTAGAAAAGAAAGAAAACACCAATGTCACTCAATGCAGAAGCAGATTTGACAAAATCCAACACCTATTGATGGAAACAAACAAACAAACAAAAAGACCCTAAAAATAAGGGTGGATAGCAACCTCCTCAGCTTGGGAGAAAGTGCCTTTGAAGGACGACGAAGGGCCAGCACAGAGGTGGATACGTCCTTGCCTGGGTTGAGAGAGGCAGGTAAGGATGTGCCCCCATCCTCAGATAACACAATCGCACTGAAACTATAAAAAAAAAAAAAAACCACACACTTGTAGGAGTAATGAATGAGTTAGACCAGGCAGTTCTACCCAAGAGGAACATACAAAAAATAGTTTATTTCTTTTTTAAAGCATTATAAATTTGGCATAATTTCCAACCATATGTCCAAATAAAATACTTAAAATGTAAATATCTTTAAATATATTGACATGTACACAAAATTTTTTAAAGAGAATCAATATATGAATGAAGGAAGAGACAGTGCATTTATGAACCAGAACATTTACCTTTTTGAAAATGTATATTCAAGTTCAGCAAAACTCCTTGCAAAACTCCCGAGAAGTATTTTTGTAAGGTTTATTACAGTATTGTGACATTAACATTGAACTGCAAAGAAACCAGATTTATTTATTTATTCATTTATTTATTCATTTACCTTAAAAGAAGAATACAATTAGAAGGACCAGTCTGCCCAGTTGTAAAACAGCTACAACTACAGTAATCTAGACTGTATGACACTGGCAGAGGCTGCCAAGTATAGAACAGCTAATCCGGAAATGGACACCACACAGTTGACTTTTTTAAAAAGGCACAAAAGCAATTCAGCGAAGGAAAAACAACCTTTTCAACATGAAGAAAAATATGACATCCCTATGTCAACAAGAGGGCCTTTTATAAAATGAATGTCAGAACTCATACAAAAATGCCTTGCAAAAAATCAAGTATTTGAATGTAAAATTCTGAAAGTTTAAGAAGAAATAGTGAAATTATTTGCAGTTTTAGGGCCATCCAAAGAGTTCTTAGATACTAAACCAAAAGTGCGACTCATAGGAAAGAAACTGGATGAATTATACAAAACAAAAATGAAAACCTGTTCTGTGGTAGATTGTATCCAGAGACTAGAAAGTCAATTTCAAGTCTGAGAAATTTGCAAACCACATACTAAAAGGACTAGCAGATAGGATATGTAAAGAAAAGCCTGACAGTAAGTAATCCCATCAGAAAGAAGATAAAAGAGAGACACTCTTCTAAGAGGACAGACAGACGGCAAATAAAAATAAGAAAATGTGTGCAACATCATTAGCCACGACACTAATAAAAGTTAACTGTGAAGTAGTTACAAATCCATGGGAATTGTTAAAGCAAAAAATGAGTACAGCGTGGAATATCGAGGGCACAGATAAACAAGACCCGTTGAAGCCGGGCTCCATTGATGTACTTCCTCAGGAAGGACCAAAACTCCTAAGCATCCTCAAAGAGTGCCACAAACCATGAGACACGTGTTCACATACACGAGCCGATCCTGGACATTTCTCCTTCAAACCATCACGGCTTTGGGAGAGCTCCTGGACTCTCGCTGTTCGATAAAGCCCACCGGGAAGGGCGTGCTCTCTGTGTGATTCCGTGTACCCAGCTTCATTGAAATGACAGGATGATAGATGCAGAGGAGAGATCAAGTGTTCGTAGGGGCTTGTGGCGGGGTGGGAAAGGAGGCAACAGGGGGGTCTTTGATGGCACCATGCCGACGTTATGAAAACCCACATGTTTGTGTTGCTGGACTTAGCACAGGATGAGCACAATGTGAGCTTACAACGGCCTTTGCCCAGATTCAAGCAAACATACTAGCTAAACTCGGTGCCAAATCAAATCCTCGCCTTTATAAGGAGGTTGCCGAGCAGGAGTGCTGGCCTTGCCGTGCCAAGGAGGAAACTGCTGCTGCTCTAAATGAGCTGCTGCTCTGCCATCTTCCACCTGACATCCGTGGAGCAGACACCGCAGAACACAAAAGGCTAGACATAGTCTTCTGTTATCCTTCTCCACACAACATATAGAAACCAGAGAGCAAAAAGATTAGATGAGTTGAGGACTGAGCGAGAGGCTGGAGACATGACCCAGTGGTTAAGTAAGAGCACCTGCTGCTCTTCCAGAGGACCTGGGTCTGGTTGTCAGCACCCAGGTTGGACAGCTCACAACTACCTGTAACTCTAGCTCTGGGGCCCCCAATGGCTCTTCTACCTGTCACAAACACGTGCATATGAAGGGAACATGCGGGCACGCGTGCGCACGCGCGTGCGCGCACACACACACACACACACACACATGAACACACTCAAATATTAAGAAAATAAATTCATTTCTTTTTGTGCTGGCCCCCATCAGGCAATGCATAGGCTGGGTGCCCTCTACACATGGCTTTTCCATCGGAGTATGATTTTTTAAATTCCTCTGCTTACTCATCTGTGTTCTTCCTGTGGGTCTTAACATACCTGTAAAGCTGCAGTTCTCTTTATCTATTTCTAAGTTTTCTTTTCAGTGTGAACATATATGTATGTGAGTATCTGTTCGTGTATGTGTGCACACTTGTGTGTCGGCCAGAGATCAGATTTGGGTGTGTTCTTCTGGTGTCATGGTTTTGGGGATGAGGTCTGTCAGTGGCCTGGAGTTTGTCTACTAGGCTGGCTGGCCAGGGGACTCTGGAAATCCCCTTGTGTCTCCCTCCCCACCTCTGGGATCATAGATACATGCAGAGGCTGAAGGGCATCAGGTGTCTTTATCTCTGTCCATCCTATTTTTGAGACAGAAACATCCTTTTGTTGAGGCTGACTGACCCACGAGCTCCTGGGATCTGCCTGTCTCTGTCTTCCAGGGCTGGGATTACAGACACTTGTGGGCATGTTCAATGCTCACCCGTGTGCTGGATCGAGAGCAGCTCATTCACTTACACAGGAAGTGTCCTCACACACTGTGCCATGGTCGCAGCCCACATATGACTTTTCTTTCCTGATAGCTGGTGTCTGAATTCAGGTCCTCGTGAAAGCATGGCAACCACTTTACCAGGCAAGCTATTTCTCCAACCTGCATTTTTCTGCTTTGAGCACAAAGAACCTTCTTTTATAGAGAACCCATGAAAGCTGTATGACCTGCCTCGGCTTTGCTTTAATTCCTCAGTCACCGTCCTTTTCTATTGGACATCCTGTTACAATCAGCATCTAAGTACCCAATCAACTCGTTTAAAAATCCCTCTCAGTTCCCAGTGCCCCTTCCTTACAGGGTACCCTCCCTAATTTATTTTTCTTTGCTTCTTCTCTGATTTTCCTTCCTCTTCCTCTCCTTCTCCAGGGCCCTCCCTGCCTCCTGTTTCCTCTTCCCTTTTCCTGGGAGACGTGGATTTCTTTGTGGTTGGGGTGAGTGATTGAATTTTACCTGTGTTAAATTATAGTCGCACGTTCTCGTAATTGCAGAGGGCCACGCGGAGGAGCAGAGCATTGCGTGCTGTTGTGCTGGGATTTCCCAGATGTGTAATTTCAAATTGCTATGAAAAAAAAAAAAAAAGCCCTGCAATGCATTAATAATAGCATAAAATGTAACTTGCTTGGCCGAGGGTGAGCTCGGGCTTTATTTTCTTAGCTGCAAAACAAGCTATGGACCTCGGGTGACTCGCATTTATTGTTAGAATGGGTTTTCTATTGCATACCTCCCGAAACACAAAATAAGAAAAGATTTATATCAAATCCCATCCTCCTTTGCTGCACTCTGTGCCACACACCCAGAGAGCACATGTAAAACGTTAAAGCACACAGTTGTTTTTATTTTTCCCCCTTTACTCAGGAGCTCAAAAAAGCAGAGGGTTTTCCCCTGTGATTCAAAAGCGCCCATCCAGATCAGGAGGAAGAAGCGAGTCGCCTGGGCTATTTCTTTTATATGGTGTCATGATTCTTTACCTAGCATCTGACAAATACCGCTTCCATGGCTTAAAAAAAAAAAGAAAGAAAGAAAGAAAGAAAGAAAAAGAAGAAAAGAAAGAAGAGAAAAGAAAGAGAGAGAGAAAAACAAAGCCTGCAGGAAGCAATGTAGTTTTCTTCGTACCAGAAGTCAGTGAGCTGTAAAGCTTATTGTAGGTTAGAAGTGTGTGTACGGACGTGGGTACACGTCAGACATGAGTCATGTTTGAGTGGTAGGGACGAAGCAACGCGTAACTGTGTATGGTGCCCAAACCCAAGTGTGTTTTACGTGTGGCCAGAGGGTGTGTTTTATGTCCTCTGTGTGTTCTGCATTTGCCTAGTAGGTCAGGGTGGAGCTACTGCAGTTTTAATGGAATTGACTGCAAATTGAATCCAAGAATTGGTTAAAACAATGTGTTTAACGTCACTCCTTCAGCCTTTCCCAACAACCAGGCGTGGCTTCATTGTTCCTATTGCAGGCGACAACAGATGCACAGACATTGAAAGCCTTAGGGAGGGGCAGATGGCCGGCTTGGGGTGCCTGACTGGAGTCTGGGTTCTCTCCTTGTGGACCAGGGGGCTACTCAGCAGCCCCCCCAAAGTAGTCAGTCCTGCTTTTCTCTGCCTCCATGTACCAGGGCATCACATACAACTTCTTGTTCTGACAGTGTGGTAGACCAGATGGCAGGGATCCTTCCTTCCCTGTTACCCTGAACCTTGATGGGGTGTGCAAGGAGGCAGCTGGAGGACCTGACCGCTCTCCCTGGCTCACAGGCCACAGCTCATGCTTCATTAAGAAAGCTGAGCAGATCCCCCAAAGGACCTCGGTGAAGGGAAGATGTGGTCTCTCTGTGTTGCTAGAAAGCCTATATAGAAATGTACCTTTGTTGAGCTTTATGTTACTAAAAATAGAACTGATGTCTGAACTTCCTCATTGTGATAACAGATCCCTAGAAGCCTCGGTAGACTCCACAGCACGGCCTGTGGTGTGCTAACATAGGAGGTAGACTCAGGCAGCGGAAGGGGAGGATGCTCTGCTCCTCCTTGTCGGGGTAAGGGTGGAAGACCACCTCCTGGTACTCCTTGAAAACTGGCCTGTGGCTCTTTCCGTAGAGAGTTCTGTTTTGGAGGACTTGCCTGGTGTGACCAGCTTCCCCACCCCAACCCTCTGGTGACTTTGATCTCTTATGATTTTCTTCCCTGTGTCTGTAGCTTTTAACTGAACTTGAGCTCTCCTGGGTACCATGGTAGGAGACCCACAGAGCTGCCTAATTACAGCGTGAAGAGCTGTTTGCCACTTTGCTGATGCTGGAAAGAACATACAGAGTCCAGCTGCTGGGGTTAGGCCCCGCCAAGCAGGCGCTCTAACTCCTGGCCTCTCTTTAGACTCTACCTTAACTAATTCTGGAAAGGATTCGCTGTGACTTCTATATAGAACATCACCCAAAGCCTTCTAGGTGGACGGCTTGGTTCCCTAGCTTAGCAGTGTTCAAAGGCAGAGCCACTGAGAGTTGACCGGTTCATGTGGTCTCTGACGTCACTAATGGGCAGCCCACTGGTGAATTCACAGTTTAATGGGCTACTGAGAGGAAGCTGCGGTAGGTGAGACCTGCTTAGAGGAAGTTGACCGCTGGGTCATGGTTTTGAGGGCTGTCTGCCATGAGGTGGCTCAAACAGGATGTTCCCTGTTTGCTATGATACTCCTGCCTCACTTCAGGCCAGACACAAAGGAGTCAGATGACCATGGGCCAGAACACCTGAGACTGAGAGCCCAAAGAACTTTCTCCTTCTCTTAAGTAGTTTGCCTTGGGTAGTTTGTCAAAGCGACAGCGAGCTGACTGACACAATGTTAAAGGACATGGATGGCGTCGGTAGTAGTGAGGAAGTGCTCAGTCCATCACAGTTCTAGTCCCAGCTGAGACCGTGCTCCTGACTGCCATGGCAACCGTGCTGGACCTCAGAAGAGGGAACGTTGCCAGGACTGTGGGAGGGACACTCACCATCTCTTGCCTTGGGACCCAAATAGCAACATCTGTGTGATCTTAACTCAAGGATGACTCTTCATTGATGCCTCCAAACTCTGCACCAAGGGCAGAAGAAGATAGATGTCACCCATGATTCCCTGGTCATTCCCCAGTGAAATATCCTAGACAGTGCACACACCAGTTCTCAAGCACAACCCTGGAGAGGCCTCCATAGGATGCTGAGGGAATCATTTTCCTACATGTGTGCTGGAAGTTACATGACAGACAGTATGGCAACTGACCCAAATGCAGGAGCTACGAGATTCTATTAAGCTAGACTTCTAAGAAGGTCCAGAAAGATGAAGTAGGATGCCACTTTCCTCACCTTTGTAAATAGTTATTTTTCCTAACTTGTCTTATGTAATGAGATTTTTTTAAAAAATTAAATTAATATTTTTAAATTTGTTTACTTTACATTCCAATCGACCCCCCCCTCATCTCCTCACCACTCGACCCTCTCTCCTTCTTCCTCCCCCTATGATGCTCCCCTAGTCTTCAGAGAGGGAGAGCCCTCTTCCCCTACCAGCTGACCCCAGCCTATCAAGTCTCATCAGGACTGCCTCTATGGCCTGGCTCTGTGGCCTCTGCTCTTATTAGGTGACCTCCATGGAGACTGAGCTGCCTATAGGCTACATCTGAGCAGGGGGCATAGGTCCTCTTCAGGCATCATCCTTGGCTGGTGCATCAGCCTCTGTAGGACCCCCTGGGCTCAGATTTGTTGGCTCTGTTGGCTCCTGACCCCTCCTGGTCCTTCTACTCCCCCCCTTTTCTATAAGACTCCCTGCACTCCACCCAAAGTTTGGCTTCTGCTTTGATCCCCTGCTGGGTGGAGTCTTTCAGAGGACCCATATCTTAGGCTCCATCCTGTTCCCTCTCTTCAACTGCTTCCAGAGTAATGAGATTTCTATTACTATTTTTGACAACTTAGTAGGTAAATTTCTCAGTCTTAATTTGTAGCATGATAAATATCAGCATTAACTGTATGGGCAGAGCTATTTGTGGTTTTCTCAACAGTAAGATAAAACTGCATGATGAGACCGTCCTGCCTGAATGCTGCAGCGGCAGAGGATTCTGGAAGAAGTGCCCATCACCCATGGCTGCCTCCTTTTTGTTGCCACTGCCTGAGGTGACGTCTCTGTCATCATCCACAGGCAGA
The DNA here is from genome assembly GCF_903995435.1 of Acomys russatus. Classification (NCBI taxonomy): domain Eukaryota; kingdom Metazoa; phylum Chordata; class Mammalia; order Rodentia; family Muridae; genus Acomys; species Acomys russatus. The sequence continues at coordinate 69,496,602 of NC_067156.1, read as the reverse complement.
GATTCCTTTTCTCCACTGTGGATGATTCTCATGCAAAATCACTCAAGTCCATGGCCAAAGGCTCCCAGGACCTTCCTAAGATCCACCCAGGGTCTGAAGTCTCCATCAGGGAGGTGGTCCCCAGAGGCCCTGTGTCACACACTGCTGCTGACATGTCCCAGACCGTGGCCATGGCTAATGGCAGACTTCAAACTGCACCTTCAAGAAGAGCTCTGTGACAGAGTGCGCTTGCCCCGGCTGCTGGGACTTCCCGCCGCGGTGGACCTGAACCCCAGACTTTGAGCTGAACTAAGCCTTTTCTTTCTCAAGCTGCTTTCATCAGGCATTTGTCACAGCAGTGAGAATCTAACTGATATAAATACGTTGTTTTAAATTCAAAATTTCTTTAATTAAAGAGTAAGACAAAAGGCTTTCATCTAAAAAAAAATTGGGTTTGGAAGCAGGGTTTTGGTTTGTGGGGGCCGGAGACTGCCTTTTATTATTTTATTATAAACTGTCATGAGTTTCCCAGAGTGATAAAACTTTATTCTCACTGTCCTTTATCCCCAAATAAAAAGACAAGCCAGGACGATAACACTAAAGTATCCCAATTTGTGATGAAGAGCTGCAGAACAAAAGTTTTATGTACTCTGAAACTGACACTGCCAGAAGAGCCTTGACTAGAACCTTCTGCCCTCTGCCTGTCACCCCGAGGAGCATGGATGTGCCCAAGACTGGCAACCAGGTGCCAAGCTTGTCTGAGCAACTTTTCTCAATCTCTAATTCCTGTGATCCTCAGTCCGAGTTCATTACCTAGAAAGGCACATTAAAAATAATGAGAAAAGCACTTCACTAGCTCACACAAATTATAACGGGTGGATGCAATTCAGATTAGATAAAGTACGTATTTACTTCATGGAATACACATGCAGACAATGAAATTCTGCTTAACAGTGAGCATGTTATTCAGGGGCTCGGTGATAGAATCCCAGTTTTCATTAAGGACGATCACTTTCCAGGAGGCCGACCTGACTGATGTAATCCCTCAGGTGTCTTCACAATGGCTTTCCTCCCCTCTAATCATGATGTGGCCATGCTAAGAGGCTACTTACCTGCAAGAATGGGCTTCAGAAGCCTGGAAGCCTCAGCCATGACCCAAGGCAACAGGCCTCCCTCTTGGAGAGAGCTGGTCCCTGGGCATTGAGTCCACCTCTGGATAGTCTGTCTGTGAAAGAGTGTGGTGGAGCAGGGCACTAAGCAGACTATGCTTCCTGCAGGGGCCATGATGCACACAAGATCCCAGCCTGGAAGCATCCTGGCTATAGGCTGCACCCCATTCTCCCCATCGTGAACCCTGAAACCCAGACTGCAAAGCATTCATGTCCTTTATAAGGGACAGAGACATGTGAGTCCCTAACATTTACATGGAAGCTGAGTCCTGAGGGAGTGTAGAGGCAAGAAACTTCCCAGAGCCCACTGGCAGCCAGTCTCTAAGCTAATGAGCAAGCTATGGGTTCAGTGAGAGGCCCTGTCCCCCAAAATATGTGGAAAGCTATAGAAGATGCCCAATGTCACCCTCTATCCCTACACACAGACCCTTCCTATATACTCCCCCTCCCATGTACACATCTCTCTCGTGCCCCTCCCCCCTACTCACAAATGACAACTTACCCTCTCTTTCCTTCTTCCTCAAGGTTTTGCCTTGGAGAAAGTTCAATTACCTCTTCTGAGTCTATAAGGAGAGAGGAAATGAAACAAAACAAAACATGTAAGGGTCAAAGTTGTAACCTGTTGCTCAGGAGTCTTTCAGAAATCTTTGAATAACAATTCCTAGGGTGAGAGGCAGTGGCCGTTTGTCTGGCACTGTCATTGAGTCTGTTTGTTGAATGTGGATTTACCAGGCAGTCAAAGAAGGCAGGTTAGGAAGAGATGGCCCTCCTTCAGATCACTGACTGGGAATCTGTGGCCTTTCATGGGCACTGTATCTGTTTCTAGTCACAGGGTGTTGACTCTTTATCACTTTTATGAAGCAGAGATCCTGGCACACACATGCTGCAATGCTGCCTTCACCAGGAAGTGACTCTGGAGGGGGCCTCATCCGCTGTGTGGCTGTGGACATGTGCCTGTGGGACAATACACATGCAGGGAGGCTAGCTCATGAGGGGAACCTCAAGCTGACTGGGAAGTGAGACACAGGTGGATTTCTAAGTCCATAACAGGGTAACCGGCTCCTCTCTATAATTATATATCTATGAAAACAATAAAGAAGGATTGCAGTGAGAAACGAGGGTGGAGACCAGACCTGGGGAGAGTGGGGGCAGGAGGACAGAGGACCTGCAGAGAGAAGAGAAACTGTGGATGGCAGCACTTCTGTGACAAGCTGGAAACCTAAGACAGGGTAGGCTTCTGGGAGGATATGGTGGTGACTCTAGCTGAGACTCCTAGCAGCAGGGGCCATGGAGACTGAAGAGGACACCCTCCAACTAGACAGGACTCCTAGTGGAGGGAGGGGAACACCAACCCACCCACAAAAACTTCAACCCCAAATTTACCCTGCCTACAAGATGTGCAGGGATAAAAATAGAGCAGAGATTGAGGGAGCGCCCAACAGATGCATGGCCCAATCTGAGACCCACCCCACGGAAGGGAGCCAACCTTCGACACTATTGGCAATGATACTCTGCTATGCTTGCAAACAGGAGCCTAGCATAGCTGTCCTCTGAGAGGCTCCATCCAAAAGCAGATCAAAACAGATGTTGCGACTCACAGCCAAACATTGGGCTAAGTATAGGAAGTCTGATGGAAAAGTGGGTGGTGAAGGATAGAAGGGCCTGGAAGACAAGAGCTTCACAAGACCAACAGGGTTGACCAACCAGAGCCCAGAGGGGTTTGTGGAGACTGAAGCACCAACCAAGGCCCATGGATGGACTGGTCCTAGATCCCCTACACAGATGTAGCTGATGGGCAGCTCGGGCTTCATGTGGGTCCCCTAGTAAGGGGAGCAGGGACTATCTCTGATGTGGACTCTGTTGCCTGCTTTTTGATCATTCCTCCCTGGCAAGACTACCTCTCCAGGCCACAGGGGAAGAGGAAGTAGTCATCTCTAATGTAACTTGATGAGTTGGGGTGTTGGGGTGAAGGGGGTCCCCTTTTCTGAGGAGTAGGGGAAGGGCATTAGGGGGGAGGAGGAATGGAAGGTGGGGCTGGGAGGAGGGGAGGTGGCCGAAATAGGAATGTAAGGTGAATAAATAAATAAATAAATAAGAGGACACACAGCCAAGAGGTTATGGCTTTTATGCTAATGTGCTGCTGAAGGTCTCACTACTGTAGGTCAAAGGTTGCACAGAAGTTCAGTTGTTTGCTCTTTGCACACACACTTCTTGAGGCAGGGTTGGGAAATGTGTAGACAACATGTGTTCTGCTCAGGCCCTGACTGAATTCTTAGACTGTGTACATTTCCTAACTGTTGTGGCAACGATGCTTAATTAACTTCTCCACAGATCCTCAATGCAAGGAAGAAAACATTCCTGAGTGGGAATTTCACAGAAAAACCCCAAATACTGCTTGCGACACCTGTCAGGATGATTTACTGTCACTTACAGCTCGTGCAGAGGCTGCATTGCCACTGCACTGTGTAGACCTCATTGTGAGGAAATGTGTAACTCCTCTGTCTGCTCACCAGCATGACAGATTGGCCAATATCCGAGCATAAGCACCCTGTGCGAGGCCCATAGCTCCATGGCCTTCGAGGTGGTAAGGCAGGAAGTGACCTGGTACAAGGCTGCGTTTGCACTGCAGCAGGGCTTCCCACTTGCTACTGGAAGTGTCCCCTAGGATTGGTGTGGAGGCTGGCAGTTTGCAAATTCACATTTTTGCAGGGCTTCTGATCACATTTTGAATTTAATCCAACTTAAATGAATGCCTGCAAACACTTGCCTTAGGAGTTGGAATGGTATCGCGAACAGCATTGGCTAGCCATTTTCTTCCTCTCTGTGTGTATAATTTCTTGCCGGCTGGCCCACCACGTGTTCTGTGAGAGCTAAGGCAGCTAAGTCTCCTGGGAGACAGCCCCCTCGCAGCTCAGGCTATGGTTACAGGAGGCTGTGCCATCGCCAGCAAGTCTTTTTTAGAAACGACACGCTCCACCCCCCTAACAGCCTTGCTTTAACAAACAAAAGTTTACAAATAAAGAGCTGGAAATGCCTTCCGCAAGAGGAGATGTATGGCTGAAGGTGCTTAGGGCTCTGCCATGAATGCAAATTATTACCTGTCACCTTTCTCTGGTGCTGCATGGCGTCCAGCTACAACCCAACCAGAAGAATTGCTTCCAGTAGTGAGGACAAGGTGAGAAAGGGCAGGGGAAACACCAACTGACTGTGGTACCAGATAACACCAGAGCGCTAGGTCCGCTGCCTGTCGTGGTGCACATCTCATAGCCCAGAAGGTCTAGAGGCCCACGCAGGTGTGAAAGACTGATGGTGGAAAAGTTGATTTATGATGATCTCAACAATGTGTCTCCCAAGATGTGTTCTGCTGCCCGGAGAGTTTAGGTTTCAGCTCTATCAGTTCTGCAGAGCTGTCTGGGATTACCCATTTGTCTAAAGGTTAACTGTCTTCACACTTAAGGAATGGGTATTTCTGTTTTTGTTCCTACTTTGTGCATGCTAATGATTTATAAAACACTGGGTGTAAAAACTGCTGAACTGGCTTTAAATCCATACCGCGATACCTCTACCTGCCCGCCATTTAGAGACATGCTTTGGTAGCCAAGTGGCTTGTGGCAATGGCTTGCAAATTCCTCTTCTTCCTGTGTCTCATTTTGAATATGGGGAAGGGAGAGTACCAGCCATGCGGAGCATGCTCTGTGGGAAGGAAACCAAGTTTGGTGAGGGTGGCAGGCTGAGTGGGTAGACATTGGGGTTTTGGGGTTCTTGACTCTCTCCCATCTCTCCATGTAGAGTTTTTATCCAAATAAATCCCTTTCAGAATTGGGGCATGATTACCATCTTACTTGCTACTCTTTGATGCTCTTGAGATTTTATTAAGAAGGCCATTGTTATTCTTGTGATTGTTTGGAACTGGGACAACTTGCTTTGCGAGTCTGGTTTTGACGTCTACAGAGTAAAGATTCTGTGACTTCAATTTCTTAGTCATTTGTTTACGCGTTCCGAGTCCTGTTCAATAGGGTCAGTTCATCGAAGCAGTTGCTTGTCTTTCTCTTGACACAAGATATTCTGATGGTTTGGCATGAGCACCAGTAACCAGTGTCATGTGTCATGAAGGTGTGATGGTCATGGTGCTGCTGGTTGGAGATGGAGTTGCTAACATTTTGCCAGACACTGGCCAAGGATCCATGTTACCCTGGTTACCTGAGACCCACAAGGTCCTCTCATCCAAACATTCTTTTGCTTGCCTGACCCCATCATGAGGAGATCTGTAGACAGTTTGCTCTGCGCATGTCCATTATTTTATAGAACAGGCATAGCTGTTAATGCCAACTTCAAATGCTCTATAAAGCATGTGTGTAATATAGAAATAAAATGGTTGTTGGTGAAATAAATATTTAAGCTACTTTACTTAATTTCAGAATATAGTTTTCCTTTGCCTTGTAGATTGCTGTTTTGTAAGATGTTGCTATTTTTGCCTTTCTGAAACCAGAAAGGCAAACCTTTCTTAGCTAACCTTCCAATGCGTAATGAACTCAGGGCGGACTCTCTAACAATTGGTTCATGTTTCTTCTTTTTCTTAGCTCTCTGTAGGCCAAGTTAGCCTAAAACTCTTTGTACAGCTCAGGGTTGCCTCAAACCTGCGACGACCCTCCTGTCATCAGCCTCCAGAAGTGCTAGTTTTATAGGCATAAACCAGCAATGGTGGGCTGTTCTCTGCCTGTCTTTTGTGATCTCACTGAGTAGAAAGGGGTCATTATTGTGTTTTTGATGCTAGTCTTTGCAATAGCACTGTTGTCCAATGCCGTGGTCCTTTAGCTCTTCCTAAGTCAACTTTTCTGTTTATGAGGGTTAAAGTAAATCAAATCTGTTGGGGAGCTCTAGCCACCAGCTGCAGGTGAAGGCAACAGCTAAGTGGCTCACCCTCTGCCGTAGGCACTTCTGAGCCCTGGTATATGCTCCACTTAGTGGTTGCTATTTCAGTCAAGAAGCAGCAGGCTTAAAACGACTCCATGTTAGCCTGGGTGTTCTCCCTGCCAGCAGAGCACAGCCACTGCAGACAGAGCTCCAGGCTGAAAACTGTCATTTTCTGGAGCAGGGACCTCAGTTTGTCCATCTGTGACAGAGTCCCAGTGGTTTCCACCTCTTAACATTTGGGAAGATTAAACAGAGTGCAGCATCAGAAGCAAAGAGTGACACAGGACACGAGCCAGGAAGGCCAGTGACTGTGTCTGCCACTGTCCCTACATGAGTGCTAATGTTGTCTTACCCCTTGGTTGACCCGAATCACGGCAACAGAGTAAGGCAGACTCAGACCCAAACTGCAGGTATTTAATCTAGGAAACTGGTCCAAATTCACATAGAATGAAAATTGTAGAGATTTATTTTTAATTTAGTTAAGTGTAAGTGCATCTGTGCATGTGAGCACAGTTGTCTGTACAGGCTAAAAGGAGGTCTTTGGTCCCCTGGAGTTGGACATAAGCCACCTGGTCTGAGTCTTGGGGACTGCTCACAAGTGCCTGAGAGAGTAGTGTGTTCCTTTGTTTCTGTTTTTTTGAAACAGGGTCTCACTGTGTAGCCCTGGGAAACACAGAACTTGCTTTACAGACCTCAGACTCAGAACTGCCACTGCTTTTGCCTCTCAAGAGCTGGGTTTACAAGTGTGTGCCACAGTACCTACGGTACCCATGGTACCCACAGTACCAAGCCTTAGGATGTATTCGTAAGCTCTGAGCCATCTTTCCGGCTGATATCTTTACAGAAGCTTTTACTTTTTTTTTTTTTCAGACAGGCTCTTCTGTATAATGGGCTGACTTTGAACTCACTATGTATCCAAGGATGACCTTGAACTCCTGATCCTCCTGCCTCCACCTCCCAAGGCTGCATTGAGCCTGCTTCCAAAATAAAGTCTTTAATTATTTAAGCAAAAGACTCACTGTGGGCATTCCCACGCCATCTCCTTGGTCTTTACCCATGGTCCCCCAGCTGCACCCTGACCTGTTTCATCGAGCACAACAGAGCAAGGTCCTCCCTCCTTAGGCTGCATACTTTAGTCAAGATGTGACTATGTTCCTCATGGTGTCTGCTTGACACTCTGGCTCCAATTCCTCATCCTTAAAACTCAGCAAGAAGATGCCAATACTGAGGGGGGAAAAGATATCTCTGCCTCTGAATAAAGTTAAAGGTAGGATAATTTTTGATTAACTGTGCTGACAACACGGAATGCGCTTCTGACTTAACTCACGTTTTAACTGTGGCTTCGCAGGGCGCGGAGCTGTAGGTGTGGTAATTAATAGTGAGCCAGCTGAAGACTTCAGGCGTCTCCAGACAACAGCGGCGGCGGGTGATTACTTCGCGTTCTTTCTCTCTCTCTCTGTGTCTTTCTTTCTGACTCTGTTCTTTAAAAGTTGCCTCCTGCAAACATTCTCCAGCTGTTGAGAAATTGTTTTTCATCTGGAGCCGAGGATTGTTTTTAAGAGATTAATTCAGATGCAGAAAGAGTCCCGGGGACGAGCATCTACATCTGCAACAATAATCATTAGATGCTAAAACTGTGGCTACATGAGGCAGGAATTTCTAATGATGCTCTATTATTTGGGCCCCACTTTTTTTTCCCCTGTGCTTCCGCCAGAGCTGCTGGGTGCTGAAGCAATGGGGAGACCAGGAGATGCTGTCTGGGCCAATCTGGTTCTAATAGCCCCTGAGCTGGTGTCTCCAGGAGGACCCTGAACTAACCTCAGATTTTCTATGCTTCATCAAAGATCCTAAGGACAGACATCATCTTGCACACCAATAGTGATGTGACATTTGTGCTCCCTTGTGTTTTTTTTAACAGAGGTGGGAGTAGCACACTGTAGCTACTGGGCTGGCTGGCCCTTGAGGTTGTCAAGGGGGCTGGGTTTCCACAGCTGGGTCTGGTGGCCTTTAGAGTGACACTGACGTAGTCAACAGGCCCGTGTGAGTGTCTAGAGGGAAAAAAAAACCTCTCATCAGATTTGGTGATGTCTGAGGCCTGTGGTCTCATGCTCCAGTGTCCCAAGGCTGCCTGGGAGAACTGCATAGAATTAAGATGTAAAACAATGTGTCCCTGCAACAGAAACTCTGTCTCTGTAAGTGAAACAAACCGAGCAGCACGCACAAGCACCAATGTGCTTTTAACGAGGTTTTGCGCCATGAACTTCTTACATTAGGAAGAACGGCACGAATCGTCTTCGTCTTTCTTCCCTCCTTTTAAAATGCGTCTGCCTTAAGGTTCACTTTTGCTTCAGCTGAGCAAAAAGACAATGGAGGATGCGTTCTAAGGTGAAGATTTCCCTTGAGAGTGACACAGAAAGATTAGGTTTGTGCTCACACGGCCTAGGATGGAGAAGAAACGGCAGCCCATATGGTTTCAGTACAGGTCGCCACAGGTATCCTCCAGAGAGCGGAGTCAGTCTTGTGAATCATGAGCAACACAGGAGGGGTGAGGGGCAAGCTTTCTCTGGGGAGATAGACAAGACATCCCCCACCCCACCCCAGGGGCAGCGGAGTCCCGCAAGCAGGCTGGGGATGCTGAGATTTGCATGGCTGTCTTGTGGTCCTGTTGCTCGGTTTGCCCAGGGACTGGCAGAGAAAGGATAAGCTGGGTAAGAAGAGGACAGAGGATATGGCATGAGCTTATTCCTGGGTCATGCCAACTTCTCGCCTTTGGCTGGGAATTAGGGCCAGCTGGTTACTGTTCTCCTTGCCAGGCACTGTGTGTGATTCAGGCCTGGGCAGTAGCCCCTGGGAGAAGGCCCGGGCTGCAGTTCCTGTAGCTGTATGATTTCCAGGGCACAGGCCATTTCCTCAACCAATGACAGGGCTGTATGGAGCTGGTGCAGTGCTTACTTACCAAGCACAAGGCCCTGAGTTTCAGCCCTAGCTCCACCCCAACCACAGCATGGCTACATGTGGTGGTGCGCAATCCCAGCACTCAGGAAGTCGAGGGAGGAGGTCCAGGTCATCCCTGGTAACACAGAAAGTGTGAGGCAGGCATGGGTTACATGAGACTGTCTCCAAACAAACAAACAACAAACAAACAACACAGACACCCCTCCCGCCAATCCTGTCAGTGCTGAAAGGCCAGTCTGCAAAGGCTCTGCTGAGAATGCAGGGTGCCCAGTGCTTAGTGCTTATAGAAGCGACCAGGGCTGGTGGCTCACACACTCAGGCTGCTCAGGTCCTCTTCCTCTCAGCCTCCTCCCAGAACCCTCTTTCTGCTTCTCCAGTTTCTCAAACCTATTGTCAGCACGGCTGTTTTAGTATGGATAACTTTAAGAAAATGTTTTTGAATGGACAAAAAAATTATAAACAAACAAAAACCCACAAAAAGCAAGGAAAGCAAAGATCTGCCAGACGAAAGCAGCCGGGCAGTCTGGCGGGTACATGGCATCACCGTAGACATTTTCTGTATAGACTTCAACCATAAAGAAAGAAATGATTACCTGGGAAATTAATTCTAGAATAAAAAAAGTTCCTCACTTAATTTGGCTCAAGATCAAGGGCCTCTTATTCCTCTCCATTGTGAAAAAAGATGAGGAAAATTGTGTGAGGAAAGATGTATGAAATTTGGGATCCAGGATGGGAACTGCATATGAAGGAAGAGAAATAATAAACCAACTGCTAGAAGGTTGTGCTCTTTCTGTGTAGCACAAGCAAGAGACAAAAATACCAAGTATGTAGGAATTCAGAATGAAGCACAATTGCTTTCCCGATTGCCAGAAAGACCCTATTGTTTTGGTTTCTGGAACATTCGCATTTAAGAAATGCATTGATGAGGCTTACAACACTCAGAGCATGTTTCTTATCCCAGTGATCATTACAAAGGACTTATAATTCAGAAGTTATTTATGCAATGCCTGTGACGTTACAGTGGCTTTCAGACAGACCAGGCAGGGCGACAGTACCAAAGTTGTCCTCCTCTGATTTCTAGGCAGACCTTAGGAAGGCAGCACCAGTAGCCTGTCACAGAAGCACCTTGAGGTAGCATCTGCTGCATGCAGCATCCGGAATTCTTATGCAACCCTCAAGATAGTTCCATTTGCTTTTAAAATAGGAGAGCTCTAAATAAAAGATAAATAAAACAAAACGGTCCAAGTTCCTTTTAAAATTTCTTTGCAAGTAGGCGAGGTGCTAAGATTTTCAAACTCATTTTAACCCAACTCCAGAAAGCATGGAAGATTTTTTATTTTAACCTGTGGAGAGTTATTTTGTGGAGGAATTTGTAAATAGTAGTTGGCATCTCAAAAATAATGTATGAAATTGTGTCAAGTTTTAATTTATCCATTTTATCCTGTTTTTCTTACCTTCCTGCAATAGACACACATATAATAAGGAGAACAGACTTCTTTTAAAATTAAGCAAAATAATACCGCAGTGTGGTAGGTATGGTGGGTAAGTTCAACATGTCTTAGGGTCGGACCCTCTTAGGAGCTGAGTGACTGTGCGCATGGCAAAGGCCATCGGCAGAAGAGTGACAGTCTTTTGGGAAATGCAGATTCCACAGTGTTGAGAATCAACTCTGCAGTGGCTTCTCCACCGTTGGAGGCCTTAGCCTGGGCTCCTTATGCAAATAGAAAAGTCATAATGATGGACCCATGAATCCTCTTAGCAATGGCCACTCAGCCTGGTCACGAAGGGGTTTGCTTCTCCATAGCAAGACCAAGATGACCAAAGATGTGCTTAAGATAAGGAGGGGCCCTCTGTCAACTGTTCACGAATGCTTGCCTGGAGGCCTCTGTACACACAGAGTAGAAAGAGATGTAGGGAACTGTGCGTATCAGACACCTAGCTTCAGCTGCGGCCATCTTGCTTGTCCCCTCCCTCTCCAGATGGACGACTGAGAAACAAATCCCAATGATTACTGCATTTTATGTCAAGGCTTTAAGATAAGGGTGCTCAAGAAAACCCAAACCACATATGCCTGTCACTATCATGTCAACCTTAACCATAGCTTTTTGGCTTGTATTATGGATGTGTGTGTGTGTGTGTGTGTGTGTGTGTGTGTGTGTGTGTGTGTGTGTGTGCGTGCTCGTGTGCGCACGTGCGTGTGGTGTTCCTGCATGGATATGTGTTCCTGCATGAGTGCATGTGCGTGCAAGTCCAGGAGAGGCCAGAGGCTGATGTTGAGTGCTGTCCTCAATCGCTTTACTGAATTTTTTTGTTTTGTTTTGTTTTGTTTTGTTTTTTTGAGACAGGATTTCTTGTGTAGCCTTGGCTGTTCTTTGTCCTAGACTCGCTTTATAGACTAGGCTGGCCTCAAGCTCACAGTGATCCACCTGCCTCTGCCTCCAGAGTGCGGAGATTAAAGGTGTGTGACACCACGCTCAGTTTCTTCAGAGCTCACTGACTCGGCCAGCCTAGCACTGGAGAGTGCCTATCTCTGACTCCTGGGGGCTGGGATTACACAAGGGTGTCCAAACTCCTTAGCCCTTAACCATGCTTTCTTACAGGGCAGGCTGCGGGGCCTCCACTATCTTACTTTGTTTCCAGCATGCATTCTCACTGCTACCCCTTCGAGTTCCGCATGTCAGTAAGGTCTGCACGTTACACGTGACTGCTACACCTATTCAAGTCACACTATAGGTGTCTTCCTCTGTTGTTTGTCACTTATATCTTGGCGAACGGAACTGTTTGTTTTCTGCAACATCCTCAGCCTGGACATTGCCGGGGGCCAGTTGGCCATCCCATGATGTTTCTGGAAGTAGTGGTTAGTTCCAGACTACCTTCTCTTCCTCCCTCCCTCCCTCCCTCCCTCCCTCTCTCTCTCTCTCTCTCTCTCTCTCTCTCTCTCTCTCTCTCTCTCTCTCTCTCTCTCTCTCTCTCTCTCTCTCACCAAGAATTATTTATAGTCCAACACTGGTTAAAGAAAGTTTACATTTAAGAAGTATTTGGAACTATTTAAAAACGCCCCTGCTGCTTATTTAAAACCCACCATTTTCATGCACTTTAACTGTGCTCCAACAGGATGAGCATTCCTGCTCCTGCTTGCGTGAACTGACCTTGTGCCAGGCCGCAGACTGCTTCCGAAGGGGCTTCCCTTCCACTTTCCCCAGACAGAAGCGAAAGGAGCTCTCGGTATAGGAGTCCCGAACTCGGTGAAGCTCTGGCATCTGTCAACTGTGACCCAGGACATCGGGTCAGTGGGTCTCATTTCTCTTTAGCAAAGGATATGCAGGTATGCTTTTCCAAGAAGGAAAGCGCTCAGCACAGAAAGCGCTGAGGATGCTGACACAGCTGGTGCAGACACAATCTTCGTCAATTAAAAACAGAGTTAGATGGTCATTGAGATGTCTTGTATAGTGTATTAACATTTCTTAAACCAAACCAAACCAAACAAACCAGATTAGCCATTTGTTGACCCACAAAAGAAGAGACAGCCGGGCTCAACAGACAGCCTTACTCTCCTCACCCATAGGCTTGTCAAGCAATCTGTGCACTCAGGGTGTTAAGGAAAGTGATGAGATGGGATTAATGAACCCTTATGAACAGCTGCTATGTATGTGAATTAGAGATGGGCATGGCCCAGCTACTAGTATGTTTGTCTCCAGTCATGGGTGCCTAGGAGGAGGTTGTTAGTTGGACCACAGAATGTCTCATTGTCCCTTTCCACATTCCAACAGAAGTTGGAATTGGTCCTGTAGGCACATTTTCCAACTGAGTTAGAGAGCCCAAGGCCCCAGCTTTGAAATGCGGCATTTCCTAAGACTCCACAGCACACATTAGAAGCCATCTTCCTTGCTAGAGACAAAGAGCAGTGTGAAGTAATGGCCTTTGCACTGTAAAAGAAGCCTGGGTTTGTAGACGGTTGTCACTCACCAAGCAGGAACAGAGGCCTGCCTCGTACACCAGCATTGCTCAGTGAAGAGTGTCCAGAACAGTCCCTTTGCTGTTGGGTTCAGCCATAGTTCTGTGATGTGGCTGGGTGTGTGGGGGGCTTGAACTCACAGGCCTAGAGAACGTGGGGCCCCTGAGCAGTGCTTCCATGCTGTGAGGCTTGCTTTGCAAGGAGGCAGGTGGTCACAGTGGAAGCCACGTTTCAAGAGATTTTTGTTACTGTTGTTAGTTTTCCCATCTCGCACCCTGTGACGTGAGTGAGGGCGAGTCTGATGGGTCTCCACATGTCTCTAGGACACATGCTCCCCAGCTGTAGCAATCTAGTCATTTGGTCCAGTAGGAACAGATGAGAGGGTCACTCCATGACACCGCCGTCTTCTGGGTTCATACGATTTGTTTCTCCACATGCAATGTTGACTTGCACTTGAAACTCCTTTAATTAATCTTTTGGGGGAGGGGGGAGATGTTTTGAAAATGAGACAGGCAATCATGAGAAAGATAATGGATTGATCATGAGCACGTGAGGGAGCCCAGCACGCTCACCCCAGTGAGGTGGTGTACGTGGCGTGCGATTTGGGATGAGAGCGAGCCCTTCAGGACCAAAAATGTAAGAGGCATTTGACTGGAACACTTAGCAATCACAAAACCAAGACAGAGGTTAAATTGTTTTGAGCAAGAGAAATTAATACATTAAAGGTTACATTTCCAGCTGTGCGGCAGTGAGCTGGGTTCTTCTGTGGTGTCAGAATTACATAAGGCAGGAGAAATGGCTCTGAAATGATTGTGGAATCATTAAGGCAAGGCAAGGCAGAGCAAGACACTTCCCAGCAGGAGGGTGCAAAGAAGAATAAAGACGTGGAGAGAGCTCATTAAGAATGAATTGCAGACCATAAACATTTGGAAGCAGCCAGTGTGGAGTTCTATCTGTTATCTAATGACTCGGAGATTAGAAAACTAGCGATGACTTTCAGAGAAGGAGTTGACTTTGGGGGAGATTGTTTGCTGGTCCAGAAAAAAAAGGTTTTGGTTTTTTTGTTCTTGTTTTGTTTGGGGTTTTTTGTTGTTTTGTTTTTGTTTTTGTTTTCTGAGTTGGGGAAAACTCTCTTATCTTCGTAAATCAGCACAATTTAAGCAACTTCAGCGATCTTCTGACAGGTTTTGCTGCTGTATAATTACGCGCTGTCTCCGATTCTGTTATAAGAACCTGGAAGGGACCTCAGTGGGTGAGGAAGGGAAGCAGCCAGGTAAGGAATAGGGGCGGGAGGAGACAGAAGTCCACACTTTGCCACTCCCGTCTTCAGAAATGCAAAGCTCCTTCCAAAAAGCCTTGCCGGTAAATCCTCCTTTAAAGTGGACTCATGTTTTGTTTTGGTCAAGGGCATTCCATTTGTATGGCTGCTAATTGCACGCTTTGATGGGCAGAGTCAGGACAGCTGGAATGAGATAATCCATCTTTGGTGCTGGCTCTCTCGGCTCCCTTGCACACCCTCCTCTCCACAACAAGAAGCAATGATTTAAGGCTTCAAACTCTGGCCATGTGTGAACTCCTTAATCTTCCAGAATATTCAGTGCCCTTTACTTTGTGGTTAACACAAGCCAAAGATGGTGGGAAAGCATCAACCTACATGACTGGGCATTGCACCCAGGCCTTTAAAAGTGCCTCTTTGGAAAACAGATGGGGGTCTGGTAATGTGCTGTCCTCCCGGAAAGAGCAGGACTCAGGGGCTCTCTGGAAACCCAGTAAGCGCTTTCCTAATGGCTTCTTAGAAGCAAAGGTTCCACTGGGCAGCATGATGCCAGTACTACATTACTCAGAGGGAGGCATGGGTGTGGGCAGCCCTGACCACCCGCTGGTGGTACAATCTCCTTTGTATGAGACATACAGAGGCAGCCGGAGCTTGTTGGGTTCTCTCTAAATGACTCCTGGCCTTGGTTACTGTTGTTTTTATTCATGTGAAATTGTAGTAACAATCATCCATACCAGTGTGAGAGGAGAGGGTTGGAGAGGAGTGGGTGGGAGAGCGGAGGGTTGGAGAGGAGTGGGTGGGAGAGGGGAGGCATTCTCTGCTGCTCACAGAGCCTTCGGTTCATTTCATTATGATGTTCATACCCTTCCCCAACACCAGAGACTGGGAGCTGTTAAAACCCTTGGGTCACTTCTAAATAACAGTTTGTTCCTTCTGGTACCAGTTTGGGTTTCAGTCAATTTCCCAACGTTCCCAGTGGCATCATCAGCATGACTCTGGGTGCTCCCTGTGGTGCCACCAGCATGACTCTGGGTGCTCCCTGTGGTGCCACCAGCATGACTCTGGGTATTTCAAGTGATGTCATCAACTGACTCTGGGTGTTTCCAGTGATATCATCAGCATGACTCTGGATTTTCCCAGTGATGATGTCATCAGCATAACTCTGGATGTGGACACTTGTACAGTTGCCTTTAATCAGCAGGTGCCACACCTTTTTCTTTAAGGGCCTAGCCAATGCTGGGAACCAGAAGTGGAGGTGAGCTCTTGGCTGTCTTTCAAGGTATGTAGCTGCATGAGTCCAGCTTCCTTGTCTTTCCTCAGCTGCCAACTACTGGGATCATGAGAGGTTTGGAGAATTGTCGGTGTTAAGAAAATCCACAATGTCATCATTATTAAAATCACTTACCACAGGACATAAGAGGTCTTCCTTTGAGATGTTTTCCAGCATTCTAACTCTAGGATGAGGAACTCCTGGGATCCAGATACTGTGCAGGAAAGTAAACACAACTATCCCACCCCAACACTCTTTTGAGTGTTGATACCATTCATTATGCACGACCAAAACACCACATTGATTAATACCATGCAATCTCATCAGGAAAAAAAATTATGTTTAGTGCCATGATGCTTAGTATTTTTTAAATTCTTAAAAATTTATTTATTACTATAATTATGTGTGTGAATATGGTGTGTGTGTGTGTGTGTGTGTGTGTGTGTGTGTGTGTGTGTGTGTGTGTGTGACATGCCATGGAGCACATGTGAAGATATTTGGTTTTCTCGTCCTACTTTTATGTGAGGTTTTGGGTATTGAACTTAGGTCATAGGTCTTGCATGGCAAGTGTCTTTATCTGCAGAGCCACCTCACAACTCCTATTTTTTAAACTATAATTTTTCTGTCTGGAATGATTGAAGTCTTCCCTTGGCAACAGATACTGTTAGTTGTTCCCCTGTTGTTACAGGCTTACTTTGATTCCTTTGGGAAAATGTCTGCCAAGTTCCTTTGTGTGAACACCCGCACTTATTCTTTTAAGGAAATAAAATGGTCTTCCATGAAAAGGCATCTGGTTCTGGTCCCAATCCAACAGTGGCACAAATGCTGGTCCTGTGGATGCATCCTCTTTCGTGGCAAGGGTTCCCATTTCATCACTCGGAAGAGTAAGTGGACAGGCATTTGAAGATCAAGACTCAACAAAATGGTAATTCTTAGGGCTTCTGGCTTTTTTCCCCCAATGTGGACATAAAAGAAGACACACAGTGACCTTCAGGATGGCTGTGTTCTGGAACCCACAGTCTCCATCACTGATGATTTTAAAACCCCAGAACAAATGCCAATATAGGGAAAGGCAAACTAAATGCTGACTATTAGAATGAAAAACAGCTTTGCCCTTAGGAAGGATTACATGCGTGTTGGGGACCCTACATACACCAAGTCACACTTGAATAGACACTTAATTTAAAGCAAGGTTTCCAAAGCTACTGAGATACTAGAGCATGCTGGTAATGAGAAAAATACGCTAATTAAAATGTTTACATCAGGCATAGTGGTTCATGCCTGTGATCACAGCAATAGGGAGATTGAGGCAGGAGGATGTTTGAATTCATGGCAAGCTTGGGCTGCCTAGCATGTTCCAGGCTAGCTTGGGATACACAGTGGTATCCTGCCTAAAAAGGGAAGAAAGAAATAAAAAGGAAAAACAAGATAAATAAAGCAAATAAACAAAAACTTGAAAACTCCTACAGTGACTTTTGGTAGGTATCCCTAGGAGCCTGGTGGACGTCCTTGGCGGGAGGCGGGACTGTTGGCACTCCTGCTCTGGAAGAGGACCCCGGGGAAATCTTCATTTCTGGAGAACCTATAAGCAAGGAGGGTTTGGGATTCACAAAGTCGAGCAAAAATTCCCACAGAGAATGGCGCTAATTGAGCAGCTTGGCGAGCAGCCTCCAGCTGGGGAACATGGCGTCTCCCCAGGAGCCCCCCAGCCAAGTCCTCAGGTCTGGAATCTCTTACCCAGTGTGCCCGCTGTCCAAGTGGACTGCTTCAAAAGCCCTGCAGACCTCATGTCTCTTAAGGGCCCTGTCTCCTTCCTGCCTTCCCCATTTCCGGAAGTCCTTCTGCCTTGCCTCTCCATGTTCTTCTTACGTCACCACGGCTGGACACTTACTCTGTCATTCCCACCCTTTGGCATTCTCGTGACCCTCAGGGTAGAATCCCCTCCCTGAGAGCAGCACTACCCCTGCCCTCTTGGCCACTCACTGCCTTCCTTGAGGAACACCCCGCCATGTTTCCACGTCTGACACCACAGGTGTAGAATGTGTGAAGAACCCTGTTTTCACACATGCTGTTCCCTCTTTCACAAGTGCTTCTCCCCACATCCGTCTCATCCCTCAGCACCTTGCCAAAATGTCAATGTTTAAAGGGCGTAGAAATCACATCTGCCTGGTGGCTTCTGAGCCGTGAGGCTGCACAGCGTATGGGAAATTTCTACCATTGAGGGAGATTCTAGTCTAAAGGGCAGGGATGTGAATAGTGCTTTCCAGCCAGTGCTCCGATGATTTACATCCGCCACTCTAAGATGAAAGGCACCATGCAGATGCCTTTGACAGGGAGAAGTACTTAATACTAAGAATCAGGTTCTTGGCGATGCCCTTGGCATGGGTCAGGCACAGGCTGAAGGCCTTTGGACCTGTTGGCTCACTGCTTTTGTTCACCCCAATTGGGGAGGTTTGTCTGGATTCATGGGTGAGGGAGACAGCTGAGCAGGCCTGAATCGGGCCTACTGTGGAGACACTGGGAACACTAGTGTGTCTGCACTTCTCAGCTACTGTGGAGAACACTAGGCAGAGAAAAAGCCTTTAGCGGCCTTGATGGCTAGTTTTGTCAACTTGATACAATCGGAAATCACCTGGGAAGAGAGTCTTTAATGAGGGGCTGTCGACATGAGGATGGTCTGTGGGGATTATCTTGATTATGTTAACTGAAGCAGGAGGACATGTCCACTGTGGGTGGCACCACTCTCTGAGTAGGGGATCCTGGTTGTATAAGAGCGGAGAGAGCGAGCTGAGCACTAGGACGCGTGCATTGATTTGCTGCTGTCTGCGTGTGGCTGTGGGCGTCCTGGGACGGGCTGCTTTGACTTCCTGCTGCTTTAACTTCTCTGTGGTGATAGGATATAATCTGGCAGCTAAATAAACCCTTCCTTCCTGAAAATGCTCCTGTCAGTGTATTTTATCGAAGATAGTGGCTTTGTGGGACACGCTGCATTGGAACCATCATGACTGATGTGCCATCTTTCCACATTGTGTTCTTTTCCAAGTGCCCTTCCCTGTGTCCCTGGGGGCTGCTGTCTGTCTCTACCAGCATGTCCACTGTTCTCATGAGGATACCGGGATGACTGGCCATGGCTTGGGGACTTATTATTGATAACCTAGCCTTTGGAACTAGGTGGAGCAATATGTCTGCACACAGAACTTTCCAGGAGCTAACTGTGAAGCTCAGGGCCCATGATTGGGGCTGTTACGAACAAGCCTTGGCCTCACCGGCTAAGCCTCCTCACAGGCCCATACCAGATTGCTTTTCTGCGTCCCATGTTCCAGGGCCTTGGATGAGAGCTCATTGTTTGACTGCAGCCTGCCAAGGCAACAGAAGTCAGGGATTGCTTTGAAGGTTCCAGTGCCAACAATGGCTTTGGTAGCAAGCAGGACTTCCCTGCCTCTGAAGTGCACTTGACCCAGGTTTGCATAATGAGTGATAACCCACCACATGGTACTTATGGGGAAATGTGACTCACACAGGCCCTGGCAGAATTCTTGCGCCAGGAGAAAGGTGTCTTCCAATTAGGAGCGGCTTTCCATGCCAGTTCTGAATCGTAGGCTGTGGAGACGGCAGAGACTTTAGAGGTCACCCAACTCATGTCTGAGGTTATAGATGATGAGCAAAGGATCTGGCCAGGCAGATGGGCTTCCCCAAGGCACAGAACCAGGGCCAGGACTGAATTCTTTTGGCTCTATAGCCCTGTGTTCTAGGCTTGATTACTCGCTGACTTCTTCTCAGATCAGTCTTCCCTGTTCTGCTCAGACATTTCACCTTCACAGCTGAACTGTGGTTTTTACATGTATAAAGAGGGTGATGGTCAGCTGTACATGTCAACTTGACGTGGCCTAGAACCACCTGGAAAGACAGTCTCAGTGGAGGATTGTCTACGCTGGCTCGGTTGATGGTCATGCCTGTGGGAGGCTGTCCTGGTTAAACTGACTAATCCATGTGGGAAGACCCACCCTAGTGTGGCTGGCACCATTCCGTACCCAGCAGCTGTCAGCCTTCCTACTGCTGCAACCCTTAAATATAGTTCCTGGTGTTGTGACCTCCAGCAGTACAATCATCTCATTGCTACTTTATAACTGCAATTCTGAGGCTGCTATATATAGTCATGCAAATGTCTGATATGCAGGATATCTGCTATGTGACCTCCCAAGGGGTTGAGACCCACATGTTGAGAACCACTGCCCTAAGCAGTGTGGGGTGTCTTAGACTTTAGCAGAGTTGAGAAATCGAGCTGAGCACAGGCAAGAGCAAGCGGGCATGTGTGCGTTCACTTCTTTGTGCTCTTGCTGTGGATGTCATGTGACCAGCTGTTTTCAGTTCCTGCCACCATGACTTCCTTGTTATGGGGAACTGTAACCTGGAACTGTAAGCTAAAATAAGCCTTTCTCCTCCACTAGCTTTAAGCTAGGGTATTTTTTAGCATAACAATACATCCTAGAATCCAAGTCTTAAGGCACAAGCTAGTGATCGGGGGAGTGATGGAGGCTGGATAGGAGAGGGTAGCTCAGGTTACTAAAGGCTGTGACAGACAGCTGTCTGTGGTTTTGAGCGAGGGCGACATAGTGACCTTGCTACCAGAGGCTTCATCTGGGGGCAAAAAAGGGATGTGTGAGGGGTGCTGTATCGAGACACTAATTCTGTGGTGTCGTAGTGGAGCAAATCGAACAGATGTAACAAAACGCATGAAACATTTGCCCGAGCCTCTCCTCAGAGGTAGCCCATGCTGGCTTTGTAACTTTCCTGTGTTTCCTGAGACAAAATATCTCAACTCAATGAAGACGATGTAAGTTTATTGTATCATATTTATGGAGGCCTAAAGACAGGCCCAGTGCATGGAAATCAGGGTGTGAGCAGGGCCTACGCCTAAGTGGTCCATGAGAGAAGCCCTGCTGGTGACTAGTGCTACTTCAGCTCCTCAGCTCCTGATTGCCTCTTCCATCTGCCAACAGCCGGTCATATCTCCCCTTGAATGTCTAACCACACGGCCACCTCCTCCAATCAAATCCCCTCTGGCCTCCTCGTGACAATACATACGATGACATCCAGGGCCTCAGAACCATACAGAATAAGGGTTTGTGCCATCCTCAGAGGGCTTCCCAGGGTCCCAGGACTGCTGTTAACAAGGTCACACGGACTGTGGCAGGAACAAAGGAACTCGTGACTGGAGAGTTCTGAAGGCCAGCTGCCAGGGATCAAGGCAAGCCTGATTCCTCCAGGGTCGGGGATAGAGAGCAGATCGTCAGTGGAAGCTGTGGTGGAGCAACTCAATAAATGTGCAGAGCCGAAGGTCAGAGTGAGACTGTGAGTGTGTGTGGCCTTATAAGAATGTAAGTTTGCATGTGTGTGTTTGTCTGTGAAGCTGCGGGAAGTTGTGGGGTGCAGGAATGAGTGTGTGACTTTGTGTGTGGACGTGTGAGAACGTGTGTGTTTGGTGCAGGGATGCAGGAGGGATGGCGTCGGGCATCTCAGTTAGGTGACCCCACCTCACTTGAACATGGATATAGGTTGATGAATGTGGTGGCTTGAATAAGAAATGTCTCCCGTAGACTAATGTGTCTGAGTACGTGGTCTTTGGTTGGTGGCCATACTGTTTGGGGAAGGTTTTGGGATATTTGGAGCCTTCCTGGGAGGAAGGGTGTCGGTGGAAGCGGGCTCTGGCACTCTGTAGCTTCGCCCACATGCTGTTCTCTTCCTCACTGCTCCTATGTGGGTGAGATGCGGTCAGCTGCTTCCTTGCCACCTTGCTTTCCCTGACCAATGCCTTCCAGGACACAGTGACCAGAACAAACCCCTTCTTCTCTAAGTTATGCTGGCTCAAGGGATTTTATCTCAGCAGAGTAGTCAATGCAGCAGGGAAGCCATTAATCCAGAGGAAGATGACAGCCCCTGGGATAAAAGGGAGCATTGTTCCAGAGACACCTTAGGTCTTGCCATGTGCAGCTCTCACCCCAGGAACCCAGTCCTTCAGCCAGGATTAGTAACTGCAGGGACCAGGAGTACTAGAGAACAGGTCAAAAATTAACGACAAAAATTAGTTAAGAAAAGCTAACTACTAGCCCCTGTGAGAAGCCATGTATACTCAAGAGGGAAAACATGCTAAAAGCGACCACTCCTGGCAGCCACTCACAGCAGAAAAAACAGAATGGTGTGCACAAAACCAGGGAGGGAAACACAGAAACCCCAGGAGACACAGGGCATGGTGTTATGTTTCAGCTCTGTTCTTCTACAGGAAGACACAGTGGGGTGGGGAGGATACACCCAGGGACCTACTACAGAGTGGTTACCTGGAGCAACAGAAGCAAAGGCAGGAGCTGACCTGGAAAACTTTGAACTGTAGACTAGGTAAGAACTAAGATTATCAATTCTCTGTGGACCCTGGTGCATAAATACATCCCTTCTTATTAAAGCTACACGTGCCTTATCACTCACCATATACAAACATATATAGCAAAGGCAAACCCCAGTAAGGCAGGAGGCCCCAGAATGGGGGATAAAGAATTTGAGCAGTGGGCACTGGGTAGCAGAATTAAAAGCTTATTTACCTTTGATT
Source organism: Acomys russatus (assembly GCF_903995435.1). Classification (NCBI taxonomy): domain Eukaryota; kingdom Metazoa; phylum Chordata; class Mammalia; order Rodentia; family Muridae; genus Acomys; species Acomys russatus. The sequence continues at coordinate 69,474,483 of NC_067156.1, read as the reverse complement.
CAAAAATCTAAGGTAGCAGGGCCTGAGAGATAACTCGGTCTGTGGAGTGTTAGAGTGTTCGACACAGAAGAGGGAGGGAGGAGGTTCATCAGAGGGCCCATGCAAAGTGCCAGGGAAACACACACTGGTGACCTCAGCACAGGCGAGGCAAAGACAGATGAGCCGTGCAACTCCCTGGGCCAGCCCAGCATACTTCATGCATTGTTGCACTCACTCTAGGCACAGAGACCTCATCTCAAAAAACCACCCGGCTGCTAAGGAGTGACACTGACGCTGGCCTGTACACTCAGGCACACATTTATACGTGAAGCTGCCCACACATGAGCATCTGCACACACACACACACACACACACACACACACACACACACACACACACACACACACACACACACCACACCAACCTAAATAACATCAGCAGCAAGAAAGAAAATTCAATGGTATCTTTTTCAGTAGGAACCTCCTGGCTCTATTCTGCCAATGTGGAAGAAAATGAAAGTGTGTTGGGATTCTGAAGTGAAAATTCCTTTTCCTTCAACCAAGACATCTGCTGCAAGAGCCCTTTATCTGGTGCTTTGTATACATATTTTTAATCCTATACAAAAATGATAGGGTGTCAAGAAGGATCTATAATAACACCATTTTTTTATTTCACTTCAAAGACTTGGCCATTTCTATCCATGTGACATTCACGCTCCTTCAGGGTCAAACAACATCTTGCAGCCTTCATAAAATGATTAAATATTTTAAACAGCTCCTGCTTATACCTCCACCGCCCCTGGAGACTGATACTGTTATCGTTTTTGTCAAAGCCAGTTTCCATCCGCATTTGTCATTCCTGCTTGCATTTATGAGTTATCAATCGCCACGTCAAAATGCAAAATAACTGATGTTCTTTGGGCGGTATTGGATGGTCTATCTGGGGCTTTTAATCAATGCTGATTCTTATTTTCCATACCCATACATAAATCTCTACTATTCCGGGCAACATATAATGCGTTTGTACAAAACGCGGTGACAGAAGCGGCAGTTACATTATCAAACATTGCACCTCGGGGCTAACTGAGTACCAAGGGCTCTCGGAAGGGAAGGCTGGGGATTACTGTGCAGGAGACACAGCCATTGTGGACACTCTAAGGAACTGGCTGTTACCATGTATAAATCAACACCCTGCTAGCTAATCCTCATACAGTCCAAATTCCTGCCCCGATCCTCTGCAACTTAGCCATTTTTTTTTAAGGCAAAGTTTGCATAATCTACACAAATAATAATGAACTGTGTTTTCAGATTTCTCCAACTTTTCCCCAGGGCATAAATTCAAATAGCAGCGTGTGGCTTATTCAGGAACGGCTTCTTGTTTTTAACCCACACTGAAATTTTCCATGTTATATCTCACCCCCAGTTGCTCTAGAAGAGAGTTCGTTTTGCCCTTTAAAAGGGCATTTTCCCAAGTAGAACAGCGATCACTATAGAAGTCACTCAAGAGGACAGAAGTGCCCTGTGGATTCTAGCACATGCAGACACCCAAGGCCACGGGAAACCACGCGAGTACCTTTGAAAAGAAGAGACCAGGGCATATAAATAAGCCTGCCACAGAATACAGGGCCAGTGTGCAGCCAGCAGGGTCCAGGAGTCCACCGTTACCCACAACTCCTTGCAAAGACTAAGGTAGGAAGATCAGCCTCTAAAAGGTTCTCCTTGCGACCTTACATCCTCTTGGATCCCACTCTGGCCTAATTGGTCTTTATTCCTACACTACCAGCTCCCCCACCCCCTAGGCAGAGTAACTGCTGTCACTTAGTAACCACAGCAGCTGAGCCGTTGACAGGGCTGCACCTGTGTGGTAAGGGACCCGGCCTTAATGAATACTTTGGGATTTATGGAGGAAATCAAGAACCAGGAAGGTTGCTGCTTCAGCAAACTCCAATTCCAAGAAGGCACTGCAGTGGTAAAGACACCTCCCTGCAGCTGAGATAGGAAACCAAGTACAAAAGTAAATAAATGTATGTGTGCTTGGGAAACGAGTAACAGTCAAAATCCACTATGATGGGAAAACTCAGATGTGCTCATAAACCAAGGCGTTGTCTGAAAGGCTGATTCAAAACACAGTTTCTAAGCAGCGACTTCAGAACTGTGCCAGGGCGGTGGAACAGCTTTCTGCGCCATGCTTCAAGACGCTGTAATAGGTTCTGCCATGAGTTCAAGTGCTCACAGCTTAACGAGAGCAGCGAGCAGCCAGCCTCACTTGGCAGGACGTGTGTTCAATGAGCAGCCTGTGGAACTTCAACATTTAGTCATCCGAACGCTGTGGAACTCACTCACTCACCACATGTGGATGTCTCTGTCACCTCTGTGATTTCAAAGACTACAGCAGTCTGTGAGCAGCCACACGAGGTCATTAACAAGGTGACACTCTCTGTGTCTGAGAACACCTTTGCATGCTGTCCCTACGTATCTTCTAGACCAACTGTGGTCCTCCGGTGTTTGGTACATCTCAGTAATTGAAAGCACTATTCTCTGAGGTTTCCAGGCTGTGCCTACTGGGATGGGCAGCATATCTCTCATCACCCCACCTTCTGCTTTTCTTGGCACATCCTCAGAGCTGCCCTCAGCCACAGGCTGCCTATATTGACCACGGCGTCATTTACAGTCAGACTAGGTCACGGTAAAGCCACATTGTGAAGAGGCTGGCGAGGTAACTCGGTGGAGTGTTTGCCTCAGGCATGAGGACCTGAGTTTGAGGCCCAGAAGCCGTGCAAAAAGGCAAGGTGTGCTCTGTGCTAGGAGTGCAGGTAGTGGGCAGGGGGGCAGGCAGAGGCAGTGGGGCGCTGCAGTTCACTGGCCAATCAGCCTAGCCTAGTTGGTGAGTTCCAAGTCAATGATACCATACTTCAAAGATGGATGGCATTCCTGAGGGCGCTGCCCAAGGTTGTCCTCTGGCCTCCACATTCACACACACACACACACACACACACACACACACACACACACACACAGACTCACACACACACACAGACTCACATACACATACACACACACTCACACACACACACACACACACACAGACTCACACACACATACACACCCCCACACAGACTCACACATACACAGACACACATACACAGACTCACACACACATATACACAGACTCACACACACACATACACACACACAGACTCACACACACATATACACACAGACTCACACACATACACAGACACACATACACAGACTCACACACACATACACACCCCCACACAGACACACACACACAGACACACATACACAGACACACACACACATGCACATACACACACACACTCACACACACATACACAGACTCACACACACAGACACACACACACGCACACACACACATGCACATTACATTCATCTACCGTCATTCTACACTCTGCTCTTTTATTTTCTCTGCGGAAGATTATTGATTTACTCCAGATATACAGCCACCCTTTTGTATCCTTGGGGGATTGGTTCTGGGACCTCTGGGGACACCAATATCTGTGATGCTCAAGCGCCTCGTCTCTGCGTGTGGCTCATGTGCACACTCTGCACACTGCAAGGCATCCATAGGTTACTTACAATGACTACTGCAATATAAACACTGCCTAAATAGTTATTTTGAGAATGATAGCAAGAAAAGAGGTACATACATGCTTAGCACAGCTAAGTTCTTGGCTTTTTGTTTTTAGGAGGTAAGGTCTCCTATAAGCCAAGCTGGCCTTGAGCTCACTATGTGTCCCAGATGTCTTTGGACTTTAAATCTTCCTACCTCCAACTTCTAAGAGCTAGGTTAGGGCCATGCATGGCTCTGTCTAGTTTCTTTCTTTTTTGGGGGGGGGTTTACAACAATAGATTTAATATTACAAATGATATTTAAATCTTGATTTAATAATATTGTTTTTTTATTAATTTATTCATATTACATCTCGATTGTTAGCCCTTCCCCTGTTTCCTCCCATTCTTCCCTCCCTCCCATTTCTCCCCTTCTCCCCTCCCCTATGTCTGTGACTAAGGGAGACCTCCTCCCCCTATATATGCTCTTAGAATATCAAGTCTCTTCTTGGTAACTAGCTATCCTTCCTCTGAGTGCCACCAGGTCTCCCCATCCGGCGGACATGGTCAGAAAAGGGGCACCAGAGTTCGTGTGAGAGTCAGATCTCACTCTCCACTCAACGGTGGAGAATATCATGTTCGTCGGCTAGGTCTTGGTAGGGGTTCGAAGCTTACTGTCTATATTCTCCTTGGCTGGTGCCTTAGTTTGAGGAGGACCCCAGGACCCAGATCTGCCTGTCATAAAGTTCTTCTTGTAGGTTTCCAGGACCCCGTGGGTCCTACTATTTCCTCTTTCTTCCGTGCTACTCTTGCCTAAAGTCTCAATCGGATATCCTCTCCTCTGACCCACTTTCTTGGTAAGTAAAGATTTTCATGGTACGTATCCCTTGGACTAGTGTTTTGATATAAGTGAGTATATACCATTTGTCTCTTTTTGCTTCTGGGTGAACTCACTCATTATGATAATTTCTAGATCAATCCATTTGTCCACAAATTTTGGGAATTCCTCGTTTTTAATAGCTGAGTAGTATTCCATCGTGTAAATGTACCACAGTTTCTTATCCATTCTTCTACTGAGGGACACTTAGGCTGTTTCCATGTTCTGGCTATTATGTATAGAGCAGCTATGAACATGGTTGAGCATATGTCCCTGTTATGCGGTAGGGCATTTTCTAGGTATATTCCAAGGAGTGGGATGGCTGGGTCTTGAGGAAGCCCTATTCCCATTTTTCTGAGAAAGCGCCAGATAGCTTTCCAAAGTGGTTGTACTAGTTTGCATTCCCACCAGCAATGAAGGAGTATTCCTCTCTTTCCACATCCTCGCCAACATGTGGTGTCATTTGAGTTTTTGATCTTAGCCATTCTGATGGGTGTAAGATGGAATCTCAGTGTCGTTTTGATTTGCATTTCTTTGATGACTAACGAGGATGAGCATTTCTTTAAGTGTTTCTCAGCCATTTGATATTCCTCTGTTGAGAATTCTCTGTTAAGTTCCAAGCCCCATTTCGCAATTGGGTTGTTTGGTTTTGTGGTGTTTAATTTCTGTTGCTCCTCTTATGTCTCTGGTCTCCACGGAGTAGATCAGATACGTGGCTTAATGGTCGGCGCCATCTTGGAAATCCCCGATTTAATAATCGGCTCTGTCTGGCCCCGGAGACTCGCAGACGCTGGGCGAGCTCCATACTAACTGAGCTGTGCACCCTTTTCCCTCTAGCTAGTTTCTCTTGCAGCTAATTGAGCGGATGGATGCAGAGGGCTGACTGCATAGTCACACTGTCTCAGGTAGGTGCAACACCACAGGACAAGGCGGTCCCCTACGGCTGCACCCTAGCACACACAGAGCAGGCTTGATCAGCCTTGTGTGCTTTTCTTGGCTGATAAAAACCTATTATTTCATATGTTGATCATATAGTAACACAAAGCTAAACAAACTACTATGTGTTAGGGGTTGATTCTCCTTAGGCTGGCATCACTTGGCTGCCATTGGTTGGGATACTTTGGGTGACTCGATTGGGAGAGGATGCTGTGTCTGTCACTTAGTGCAGGACAACCCGGGGCACACCCTCTGAAGAGCAAAGAAAGGAGCAGCACTAAGAAAGCGGTGTAGTCCTGGGGAAGGAGACGGGATACAGGCACAGGAAGTGCCCTAGGAACTGGCCCTGAGGTGAGTGGATGCTGGGATGGCACAGATGTGGAATCTGCCAGACCAGTTGTTATCTGTTCCATCCTCCTGTTTGCTCACAGGACTGTTGTTTCAGCAGGGCTTGAGTCCAAGCTCAGTATTCAGTCTTTCAACTTAGCAGCAGGGAGAGCTTTAGGCATGTGGTGCCATCTACCAGGGTGCTTTTCCAATTGTTCTAAAGAAGCATTGGCAATATGTTGGGATGTGTTTTTTGGGGCAAATGGGGTCAAGCACCAGCATCCAGAGATAAGACGTCCCCAGAGGGAGCCAGACAGCTTGGGATGCACAGGGTGGCCCAGAAGGGTCTGTCCCTAAATGTCCACAGTGCCGAGGTAGAGGCCCCAGATTAACGCATAGCCAAGCTTAAGAAACCTTGATTGGCACACGAGAAAGCCTTCCCAGAGTGCATGGGGGGAAAAAAAGAAGAGTAAAGAAAACACAACACGGTGTATGATGTGAATTTACATATTTCAGCTGGAGCTCAGCAAGTTCAGGAGTGAAAGCCTGGTGGCCGGAGCTCCACACCGTGAACTCTCGTCACGTAGGAGAGAACTGATTCCTAAAAGCTGCCCTCTTACTGCCACATGTGCACGCTGCTGTGTGCACGCCTGCACTCACATTCTATACCCCACCACACATAGATGCACAGTAATTATAAATAATATAAAAAATGTTGTTCCGTCTAGTGTAAGATAAGGCTGTATGTTCCCCATTTCTGCTGAGTAAGAGCTGGTGTTTATTAACGTTGGCATTGCTGAGGTACACACTGTGTGTGCATCTCTCCTACAAAGCCCAGGAAGTATGGGTATAGTAGTCATGATGACATATTTAAATATCCAAATTACACTTGTATTGAAATGACTCGCTTTGGGGGCGGGGGAAGCAATGTTTTTTCATACTTATTTTAAAATTTGGATGAATTACAGCCAAATACAGTTAAATTTAATTTCTGGATTCATGAAAAACTATGCAGGATGATGTTTTCCCTTGTCATAACAGCATATGTGTCAATATTTCTGGGTGAAATCAAAGACAAATTCCAAATGACAGTTTTGCAAATGATTCCAAAAACAGAAAGCACTGAGAAATTTGGCAAAGGGTCCACGCTCTCTCTGTCCATAACCTTGGGAGAAATCCTTGATATCTGCAGAATTGTGAGCTTCTCAGTGCAAGGTAAATATTCCGGACAGCAGGGGCTCTTGGGGCCGATGAGCCTTCAGCTGATTCACAGTCCTCCAGCCCAGTGCTCTGACCTTCACCGAGTCATTTTAACCCACTGGTCCCCTCATTTCATGTCCTGAAAAGCGGAATTAACAACGGCTGCATTTGCTTTCTGGGAGTTGCTGTGGCATTGTAGAAACCCAGGACGCAGAGGAAAGGCTCACTCCTATTTTATTATTATAACTATGGTAGTAAGAACAAATGAGCGCAGGCTGCTAGCAAGAGTGACTCACTCTGTCCTTGTTCTGAGCGTGTTAGTATCTGTATGTGCTGTAACAGACTGCAGACTGGGGCATAAAACAGCAGATTTGCCTCCTGGGATTCCATAATCAAGGTGTTGTCAGAGCCTGCTCACTGCAAGGTTTTAGGGCAGTGAGCTCCATGCCTCACTCCCGTCTGGCCGTATCAGCAATTCTGGGTTTCACTTGCCTTGTGGTATCTCACACCGATCTTTGCCTCTGTTACTGTGTGTCCTGTTTTTATCTAGCTCTTTTCTCCTCTCCCTGTAAGTGTACCAGTCCCGGAGGATGACAGCCCACATCAATCCAAGGTGACGCTATCTTAATGTATTACATCAGCAAAGACTCTATTACCAAGCAAGTTTGCTTTCATAGACATGGGTTGGGGAGACAGACATAGCACTTTGGAAATACAGTATCAACTCCAGCAACAAGAATCAAAACCAAACTCTGAATAAGCTGGCTTTGTTGACTTTCATTAAAACAAGAAGAATAGCTCAACCATGTTAAGGTATCTAGGCTGCCACGTGAAGACACGAAGATGCCACTGAGGTCCCCGCGAGCGGAGGACTTACTGAAACTCAGCGTCGAATGCGGGATGAAGCACCAAGGAGTGACCCTGAAGACAGACACAGCCGAGCAGGATTTGCTGGCAGCACCTGTGGAGTGTTCAAGAACCTTTGTGGTGGCAGTGAGCTTGTGTGTTTCCACCCATGTGGCATGCAATAAGTTACAAGAAAATTCCAAATTCTGGGAACCAGGGTAATGTGCTTAGAAGTGACGCCCTCTCTGATCTGGGTGAAATGGCATGTCTGCTAAAAGCTTTAGCCCATGTTTGCAGCTGCCTTGAGGCTGACTTAAATTTGACTTTCTGAGGCTCTTGACACATGATCACATTGGGTCAACAATAAATTGTGACTAAATCCTTATCAAAAAAGATCTTTGTTTTCAGTTTAATTCAACAAACTACGTATAATTAACTCTTTATTCCCCTACCTCAGAGCATGAAGGTATTTGCCAATAATGTGTTTAAAGACACATGCATATTAAAATGAGTTCCAGGAGAAAACTCTAACACAAAAGGACTACTGTGTTCTAAAAGAGGAACTACGGACAGACACATGTGGAGAGCACCACATGAGGAGGTCCAGGTGTCTCTTCTATCTGCTGCGGAATGACAAGCCGTCCTGGGTGTCCAGTCTTCAAACTGTGCGACAATCCATTTCTGTTGGTTTCACCACTCAGGGTGGTAGATGGCAGGCCTAGTTAGTGAACTAACCCAATGACAATTGAATGCCAAGGAGTGAGTGAGTGTCCTGTGAGGAGAGAGGCCTCTGTCACCCCCAGTGCCTGAGGCATTTGTTCTTCAGACACTATTTGTTCACCCTTTGCCTCAACATGTCTGGCAACTGGGAACTCACTGTTTCAATTTTGAGGCGTTCTTCCTTTACTGAAGTCTGCTTCCTGAGGTCATAGTCCCACCCTCTGAAAGCAGACCACTTCCTCTTCCTCTTGGCCACACTGAGTACTTGAGAAGAGCAACCGAACAGCAACAGTTAGATTTTTAAATCTAGCCAAGTGTTAACTCTTCTGGAAATCAACACTGCACAGAGCTACATCCTGACGCTGCCTGATGGGGCGGGCATCTGTATCCCTCTGTCTTCCTCAGTCCTGCTTCTAAGAAGTCATGTGGAGCCATGGCTTCCTAGATCCCATGTGCACAGTGCTCTGGTTGCCTGTAGGGAACATTCTGGTTTTACTTGATGATCTTGCAGTATATAGTGGGGACTTTGCCTTCCCTGAGACAAATCTGGGAAAGATTTTAGAGTTCTTGGCAGTCAGGAAGAAAGTCTATGTAAGAACAAAAAATCTTCCCTGTGTGTGAGATGACACACTGGAACTGACAGAAAACCCTCATATGTTTCCCATAGACATGGTTGGTCAGAAACACTGTTAGGCTAGGTCGTCTGTGTAACAGGAATCTGATGCCAATGGATGTCTTATTTCAGTGTGTGAATGTGGCCATCAGTGGGCAAGGGATCAGAACACTGTCTTTCTCTTGCTACCTGCTCCCATCTCTGGGACTGTGTCACTGTGTTCAATCATACTAAAGGTTAATTTCACTTCATATAAAGGAAACCACAGAGACAAAGAAGGGATTGTGATGTTCCTCTCAGCTGGAGGTCTGTTCTGGAGACAGACTGTGTCCCGACAAACTGGCCATTCCAGATAGAAGCACTCACACATGTGGGCACCAGACCCTCTTAGGAAGCCTAGCACACTGCCTGACATGGTGGGAGGTGACTGCAATCCTAGCTCATACATGTGGGCATCAGACACGTGTGGGTCCCTCTTAGGAAGCCTAGCAGGATGCCTGACATGGTGGGACGTGACTGTAATCCTAGCACTTGGGAAACTGAGGCAGGAGAAGTGTGAGTTTGAGGTAAGTCTTGGATGCACAGCAAGATCCTGGCTTTAACAAAAACAACACAACATAACACAACACAACAAACAAAGACAAGCCTAGTGCGCGGACACCCAATAGTTTCACTAGAAGAGGTGAATAGGTTTTTGATTTTTTTTGGTGCTTTGCCCTACTAGAATGTCTCTCCTACAGTAGCTGATGACACATGTCCTCAAGGAGGTCAGGCAACAGTTTTCCGTATAATAATTTGTTTGTGGGTCCAGTGGTGTCACTCTCTATCATGTGTCCATTCACTAAGCAGGCGAGCGGCTCACATACTGATGGTCCATGTCTCTGGATGCTGAGCTACAGCAATGGGTGTTACGCTCCCATGATACTTGTAGCCTCAGAGACGAGAGGGTGAGATGGCTCCATATTGACAAGCATTAGGGCAGATGCAGAGCCAAAAGCAGTTCTCAAACTTAATCCCCCACGGGAGGGCAGAGTCTTCATCTGAGGAGGTCAAGGTGAGATTCAAGTTCATAAGGCTGTACTTGTTCAGTCAGCATCTTCTTGGGAAATGAAGCTGTCAGATTGCTCCTTGGAAATTCTTTGAGGCTGTTGTCTGAGTCTCCAGGAAGCTGGCACTGGTGTCCTTTTCCATCTTGCCTCCTTGGCATGTCCTTTCTTCCTGGCCTGTCCCTCCTATACTCCTACCCGCTGCATAGTGACTGGATGGCTGGCAGCAGCCGCTGCAAAGCAAGGCTCCCTGCTTCCCCCTTCTGCCTGCCCCACTTCGTCCTATACATAGCTGGCAGGATCATCTTCCAAGGATGCTATTTTCATCAAGCTACTCCCCGGCTCCGAAAGCCCACAATGGTCTTGCATTATCCTTCCTCAGCCCACTTCATTCTTCCCTGACCTTGCTTTGCCCTGACCCCAGAAGTCCTCTCCTCAGCAGTTGTGATGGTTTCCTCAGTCCTCTGATTGAGTGTTGCTGCTGTAGTGGCTCTACCTGCACCTCTCACCGGCCTGACATCCAAATTTCCTCTGCCTCCGCTTCCCTGTCTGCAGTCCACTTCTCACAGACATTTCCCAATTCTACAAGCCTATGTGAGTGAAGGCAAGACACACCGAGCACCCTGTGACTCTACACCCTAGATTGTCATGCAAGGAGGCCTGTTTACTTGGGCCCCAAATGAAGTCCGCTCCATGGATTCCAGTGTGAGCCACCTTGTTCTTTTTCATTCTTACTATTTTAGCCTAAGGACTGGGAACCTGTTCAGAAGTCTCACGCGGCTCAGATCCTGGCTCTCTCATGAACTTCCTCAGTGACCTTAGACAGCCCATTTAGTGTTTTGTGCCTTGGTTTCCCCATTTGTGCGGTAGGCACAGTAGTGTTAGCGATGCCTCTTTAAGTTGCTCTTCAAAGGGTAAATAAGAATATGTCAACCGCTTGATAGGTCCTCAGGAAAATGGAAACACTTCCTTATTCTTTCCATATGCACCAAGACCCACATGCTTTAGTAGATAAAGAGATGGGGTTGATTGTCGCTTAACTTTTCTATTTAAGTCCTTTAAAATTATTATCATGTAGGAAGGGATGTATACTTGTTGTGACATGCATGTGGAGGTCAGAGAACAACTTTGTGGTAATTGGTCCTCTTCTTCTTTCATGTGGGTTCTGGGGATTGAACTCATGTCCTCAGACTTGGGGGCAAGCACCCTTACCCCCGGAGCCATATCACTGACATCACTGGCCCTACATAGTTGTTTTTATAACGCTAGGGATGGAGCCCAAGTGCTCCACCATTCTAACCACATCTGCACTCTACTATACTCCCCCCCCCCTTTTTTTTTGCATTGTGTAAATGTCTTGAAGTTGGACTTTCACTTGCTGCTTCTGGATGTCCTCAGCTTCTACTGGACATCGTGCACTATAGGAAATACTTTACACTTAGGAGTCCCCTCATTCCCTCCCACCAGTAAGTGATACCCATGGACCCTCTGCCTATTAGATAGTAACCCAGCCATGTTTCCTCTATACCCATTATCTTTGTTGGATAACAAGGCACCTCTAAACTAGTGACATCAACCAGTAACATGTCACGTAGCTTACGTAGTTCTCTGGGCCGGAGCTAAACAAGCGTGTTCTCGTCCTTCGTTATGCCGTCCACTGCCAGGAGGACCAGTGTGGGCAGGTTTGGACCGGCCGCAGCTAATGTGGATTTTTTTTCTTAAATTTCTTTATTTTTAATTATTTCTCTTAATTTTGGAGGTTATAATATGATTATATCATTCCCTCCTTTCCTTTTATTCCTCCAAACCATCCCATACACCTCTACTTGCTCTCTTGCTCTCTTTAAAAGACATGGCCTCCTTTTTCAGTAACTGTTACAAGAGTGTATATATATATTTACATATGCATGCATGTATATTTATAAATATAACCTTTTTAGTCTGCATACTGTTACTTGTATGTTTTAAAAACTGACAATTTGGTATTGGGTACACAATTGGTGCGCTTTTCCATGCTGAAGAAAACATCTGCTCCCGGCATTCCTTGGTTGCCCATAGTTCTTTGTGCAGGATTAGGGCCTCTTGGGCTTCCCCTGTCTGTGTCGGCATGTCTATTGATGTCATTGCTTAGATCATGCTTAGGCAGTCACGTTAGTTAGACTTTATGCATGTAACTCCTGACATTACTTTGAGGCATAGTCTCACAGCAAACTCCTGGGTCCTCTTACCATCATCCTGTCCTCCTTCCAAGTGTTCCCTGAGCCTTAGGTGCAGGAGTTTGTAGACGTATCCACTGGGACTGGCTCCACAACCCTTCATTCTGATGTGGTTATGGTTTTCTGTAATGGTCTTCATCTGTTGTGAAAAGACATGTCCTCCACGAGGGGTGAGGATGACGCTTGGTGTTAGGACACATATTTACAACATGTTTGGGTGACACTGGTTTAGTAGAATGGTGGCTTTGGCCTCCAAGATCGATGGCTTCACCAGCACAGAGGAGCTGTCTGGGTTTCCAGTATCAGTCACGGCTTCTTGTGGGACATGTCCATTTGATGCTGTCTCCCAAGGAGCCCCTGTGGGTGAAGAAGGTATAGCTTCTGTCCTGGCAGGAGCAAGGAGCCACTTTTTTTATTTTTTATTTTTGTTTGTTTTTTACATGGGAAGGTAAGTGACTGCCAAGGGACACAGTGTTGTCCATTCATGCTTACTCATGTCAACTATGTTAGGGCTTGGCAAACTTACCCCTCCAAGGGATGCACAGCAAATATCCTAGGGAGTCTGTCATTAGCACTTCTGTTTTTCCGCCAGGACAGTAGAACACAGCGGCTAATGGACACTTCCCAACAGCATGTTTAGAGAGGTGCTTGGTTAGCTGGTCGTGTCCCATAGCTCGCTGACCCCTGACCTAGTTAAATCAATATGTGCCCTTTAGTTTTCTTTCTAAGAACTAGATAACAGGGTTCTGATGGCGTCAGCGTCTCCACTATGATCATTCTTCCTTATTATTATTCTTTCCTGGATTTTCTAGACGGCCTGTCAAGGGGAATGGCAGATGTGCCCTTCCTGAGCATCTGGCCTGGTGGAGCCAATGGACCCCTCTTTGTCCTGGCTGTGAAGCACCCTCAAGGCCAAACAATGTCATCTGTCTTCTAACAAATGATGTGGTATCTGTGAAAATTACGACAGACAATTTCCTGAAATATCATTACAGAAGAATACTACAAAGAAAAGAATTTGGAAGCACATTAAATCGCGTCGTGTTCTCACTCCGAATCAAGGCCTCCTTCTAAGGAGGCTCTAGGCTGGGAAAATCAGCACAACGCTGAAGAGCTGACTACACCAAGTGAATAAGAAGCAGGAGCGAGCGCAGAAGTTTGCTACCCAACACAGCAGTGTGCGGCACTTCCCCAGACCCGTGTCTGTCACGCTCAGTGCTGTTCTTAGAATGGCACAGCCTGTTCTACATTTACTCTTCAGAATCAGCAAATTGCATTGGCAGAGAAAAGCTGTCACATTGGGTGGCATTTGTTACATCCATTATTTTCCTTAAGTTTAGACATCTATTTGCAAAATCAGATCCTACTTTAAAAAATTGCAGTGTTTCGCAACATTAAACAAAATGACAAGCTGTAAAAAATAAAGTTGATTAGTAAGCAATGCATGGGGAAAACTCTCCTCCAGGTTCCAAAATGAACACTTAAGTCAAACAGAGCCATTGTCACTCTTACAAGCAGGAGGGTGGTTTGGAATCTGATGTGAGTATTTGCAATGAGAGGGCCATCCCGTCCTCTGCCCTCCACATGGTCAGATGGAGCCCGGATGGCCTTCTTACAATCAGACAGCAGACTCGGTCCTTCAGTCACACTGTCTTATCGGCCCAGCCCCAGCACACTGAGCCTTGTGCCTACAGAGTCTAAGGCAGCCGCCGAAGATCCTGAGCTCCCCTGCGCAGCTTCACGAAGATCCAACTGACATCAAGGTCAATGTCTAAGAACAAACGATAACACATACTAGCCTGTGTGCTGATCAGTTCTTCAGGAAAATGGAGCCAATGGGGTTTACAGACTGTCACTGTCTTGATGTGATGGTCGGACTTAAGACTTGCCACTGTATTGGCTTATTTTCTGCATCAACTTGACACAAGCTAGAGTCATCAGAGAGGAAGGAGCCTTAGTTGAGAAAATGCCTCCATGAGATCCAGCTGGGAGGGATTTTCTCACTTAGTGACAAGTGGGAGAGGGGCCAGCCCATTGTGGGTGAGGCACCCCTGGGCTACTGTCCTGGGTTCTATAAGAAAAAAGGCTGAGCAAGGCATGGGAAACAAGTCAGTAAGCAGCACCCTCCATGGCCTCTGCATCAGCTCCTGCCTCCAGGTTCCTGCCCTGCCTGAGTTCGTCCTGACTTCCTTCAGTGATGGACTATGATCTGGAAGTATAAGATGAATAAACCCTTTCTTCCCCAACTTGATTTTTGGTCATGGTGTTTCATCACAGCAATAGAAACCCTGACTAAGACAGTCACTGTCATGAATGTACAAAAGTGAAATATAGTTAGCAGAAACCATGAGCTGACTTTTGATTTTTTTTCCTCCAGTGTATTCACAAGTAACTTTCCTGTTGCTGTAATACAAATGGTGACCAAGGAGAGTTATACGGGGGATGTTTGAGATTTCCAGTTCCAGAGAGATCACAGTCCATCACCATCAGGGTGGAGAGCACAGCTGCAAGCAGGGAGGCAGGTCCTGACACAGCAGGTGAGAGCCCCATCCTAGCCCACGAACAGAAAGCAGAGTGCACTGAGGAGGGTGTGAGTCTTCTGAAACCACAAGCCCACCCCCAGTGACACATCTCCTCTAACAAGGCCACACCTTCTAGCCCACCCCAAATAGTTCCATAAACCGGGGACCAAGTATTCAGACATATGAACCCATGGCAGTTACTTTCACTCAGACCACCATACTCAAGATGGGGATAAGTAGCAGGACACAGTCTCATGATGATGGGTGGCAAGCAGCCGGCTACCCTCACAGGAGCAAACAACTGATACACCACAGCCTTCCATGTTGCTACCTATGATGTGGGGTAGGCTTGATATATCACATGTGTTCAGAATCATCTGTAACACACACACACACACACACACACACACGCACACACATACACACACGAGAGAGAGAAGGGGGGCGTTGGTTCATGTGATTATGGATCTCAGTAAGTCCCACAAAATACCACTTGCAACTTGGAAAACCAAAAAATCCAATGGCTGAATGTAGTCCATACATTAGGTCCCATTAACCTGGAGTGCTAGAGTCCAGAGACTAGAGAAGAGGTGCATCCTAGGCCAAGCAGGGAGAATGAATCTGCCCTTCGTGACTCATTTTGTTGTACAGGGAGTCTCAGCAAGTTGGGTGGTGCCCACACAAATGGGGCAGGCCATCTGCTTTCTATGGTCTACTGATCCAAGTGTGAGTCTCCTCCAGGAACACGACCACAGACACACCCAGGACTCTCATGTTGCTAGCTGTTTCCGCATCTCTTGGCTCCATCAGAGTAGCATGAAATTAACCACCGGTGTTTACCTCTTTCTCTGTTCTACTCTCATAATGAAAGTGAAGTGGGAGGAATGTACCTTACAGATGATTTTGGAGAACTGGAAGCTGCTGATAGGTTGTCTGCGGCACGTCCTGCGTATGGGCGGAAGCTCCGGTTCCCACAACTGTCCTAACTTGAATATTCGTAAGTGACTGTAGTGTTCTGCTTTTGAGCACCTCCCCAACTTTCTGCCCAGCCACCCTGCCTGGGAGCCTGCTGAGAGGTTCATGACACTTGTCTCCTTTAGTCACCCTTCTAATGGGATTGCTTCCACTTTCTCGCTTCCTTCCTTCTCAACAAGCCCTCCCTCCTGAGTCCCTTGAAGTTGGCAGATTCTAAATGGGACTCCTGTGCTACGGAGTCTAAAACTGTCATCCTGGGCCTGGTAGGTATGAACCCTTCCCTGCATCTGGCTGGGGAATTGTTGCAGTGATGAGATTTGGGCTGTGGTTTAAAGACTACAAGTTTTCAGGGAGAAGAGGCACCCAGAGCTGTCCCCAAAGGGAGGCAGAGGTCCTGTAGCTATGCCTGGAAAAGCTAGAGAATACTTTTGCTTGTTTTATCTTTGCTTTGGGGCCTCACAACCACTCAAATTCGACTCTGTATTGTGGAAGTGGCACTGAACAATCTGCAATAGGATCTACTGCTCAGATACAGTTCTAAATACAGGCTCAGGCTGCCCTGCCGAATGGTCACTCGTGAGGTCTGGCCTGTAGAAGATGTGGGTGAGAGATGGAAGATCAAGAGGAAGAGAAAGAAGGACAAGTGTGCTGTTCGCTTTCTTCCCTGACTAGGCAGCAGGTCTTTGTGGATGGCCCTGCCCTGGATTCCTCACGACTTCCAGATCCCAGGTATAGTATCTTTCTATATCATTAACCAATCAATTGATTAATTACAGGATCTCAATGTGTTGCTCAGATTGTTCTTGAAGCCGCAAGCCTCAGCTTGCAAAGTTTGTGTTTGTGTCTTCTGACCCATCCTGGCTTTCTTTGCTCACACACCTGGGCCTCTTAGCTTATCCCATGTGTGGCTCTTCAGCAATTTCTTTGCCTTTGGTCTGGCTGCTCTTGTGATGGACTGTGCGTCATTCAGATCTGAAGTGGTCTCATTTACTTATAAGCACTAAACACATTGTTTCCTTCAGGTAACACCTCGGAAAAGGCTTCTATTTCAACCCAAAGGGACACATTTAGGAAGACTGTTTCTCTTCGGGACTCAGGTCTGAGGAGAACACAGCTCAGCATTACTCCTCCACTCTGGGGCAGCCAGCCACATCCTGGATCTGGGACCAAGTGAGTTGGCTATAAACTACAGTGACCTTTCAAAATACCAAAAGGCCATGCCCTTGGGCATCTCACAGTAATTGACTATGGGTTTTGCAGTCAATTAAGAATATTTTAAACACCCTGTTTCCTGCTAAGAATTAAAAATTTTAAGGCTCTTGGTTAAAAATGATTATAAATAATTTTATTTTCACAATTATTCTAATTCCTGTTTTAATTCTCACTTTTCTCTCTTACGTACAGGATAGGAAAATTTGTAGATTGTGATGCAAAGAGCCATACATCGTCCAAATTGCCTTTGCCCCAGTTTTCCTTCGTAATTTCTGAGATTTCAAGATGGAAATTCCAATTTAAGAAAAACCATGATCCCAAGGTTCTCACACATGCAGCACGACTCATCTCAGCCTTCCTGTGATTCTGAAGATGTGGAGTCCACAGAGCAGCATCTCATGGGCCGTAATTATTGGTCCCTAGGGCCCCAGGCTTCATTTCAGCAGGAAGAAAGCAGACAGCGACAACCTTGTCATCTTAACAAAACCCACACTTTTAGTACAGAATGAAAAAACCCAAAAACCCAGACTCAGACACAAGTGGGACCAGCTTCCTTTCTATAAAGGTGACTCTGCGACTGAGCTTGCATGTACACGTGTCCGGGGCCTGAGGTCATGTGTGTGTCTGTGTATGTTCCTCCATGTTTACTGCTTTCTGTGTGGAAGGGTGTCATCACCAGTTGGCTGCTGTTGTCAAACAATAGCGTGAAGGCCAGAAGAGACTTACTGGACTTGGAGATCCTCACTGCTTGTGAAACTGAGAATGGGGCCTGGGGGGGTGGTGGTGATGAGGGAGGAGGAAGGGTAAGAGGGGGGAAGGGGGGAAGGGGGAGGGGGAGGAGCAAAGGAGCAAAAGGAAAATAGTGATGGCGGGGCACAGAGACTGTTCTTTCTTTCTTTTTTTCTTGAGAAAGTGAATAATGTCATCGTTGATTTAATTAGCAGATCCTAGATGTGCTGACAAAGGAGGTTTTCTGGGGAGATGCACTGGGTTGTGTCAATGGTCTGAGTGATTAGGCAGAGCCGAGTTCCTGGTAATAACAGACGAACAACACAACTCGCCAAACCTCAAACAGTGCATAAATCAATTTGCTGGGAATTAACCACTTGCTTCAAAATTAGGGGTTACTTGACAGGGTTTCAGTAGTTGGGTTGTCACAGGCTTGTATTTGTAGCTGGGACTTATCTACCATCCATACAGGAATATCCACTGGCTGTAGACTGATTCCGGGGAAGCAGGGGATCCCCAGTGGGAAGGAGAGCTCCAGGGATGAACAGGGAAAGCGCCTGCTGGCCCCTGGTGCCAGATGCTTCTGATGTTAGCAGGGGCACCATGAGTGAGGGGCTGTGTTTTAGAAGTCTTTAGAGGTCAAACGACCCCTCTCCTAAAGAGCTTAACAATTTGTTAAATGCGATGCCTGAAAGTGAACCGTGGCCCCAATAAATTACAGGAAAGCAGAAAGGCATGCCGAGGTCACTCGGCTGGGAACTAAATCCATCACACCCGCAGGGCACAATGCTGTGAGCCCTCAGGATGAATGCTGGGACCCGACACTTAGGGCTTTCTGCTCAAAGGAAGGAAGGAAGGAAGAAAAGAAGGAAGGAAGAAAGGAAGGAAGGAAGGAAGGGAAAAGTGAAGAATTTCAAAGACCGGGCAATTTCTACAGTAGCTGGAAAGCTAAAATTAAAACTAGCATGTGATCCGGCTATACGGCTCCTGGGCATATACCCAAAGGACTCTTTCCCCGCTGTGGAGATACATGGTCATCCAGACGCCGACTGCTTCACTTACAATAGGTGAGAAATAGCAACAGCCTAGATGTCCATTGACAGACTAGGAGGTGATGCAGGGCACACCAGGCGGGGCAGCCCGGGGACTAACTTAGCTGCCTGGGGCCATACTTGTTTCTGCAGCAAACTTCCTTCCTGCTTCTAATAATGCACCTGCATGTAGCTCCTTCGCCTGCACACACTCCGCACACACACCCCTCTAGGAACAATGTACCCATCAACCTCACACCTGCCCCTCTCTGAAAAATAGGATTTGTTTCCTCTCCCCTAACTTCCGTTAAACTCAGTTTCCATTCAAATATATTCTAGAAGCATCTGGTTAGGATGAATAGAAAGGATGGTCCAGTCCGAATGTGTTTTAGTCCATGCACACCGTAAGGCAAACTCTATCTGGAATTTACCATCTTATGCTATGCCTAATTGGGAGAAGATATGGTTACAATCAGATGCATTATGGGAAAGGACGTACACAGCAGGGAGAATGATTTTATGACCCAACACATCATTCAAAATAGCAAACCACCCAGACCACACCCCTCAGCAACCCAACTTCTCTTGAAAGACATACAAAGAAGCTTCAGACAGCTGTGGCTCTTCACTTCACTTTGTGGCTTGTGGTCAGTCCCGAGAGTGCGCTGTTCTGTAACCTACAGCAACTGTCTCTGAATAAGGCCGTCTTGCTGTTTTTGTAGATCTGTGAGAGCCCTTATTTTCAGTTTTTGGAATAAGAGGTCAAGGAGCCAGACCCCAACTACTGGCAGCACAGACGCGTAATGAAGTTCTACTTAACCCTAAAGAAAAATGGAATCGTGAGATTTTCAGAAAGATGGGTAGAGTTGTAAAATATTACAGTAAGTGAAGAATCCAGTGTCAGACAGACAACTACTGCATGCTCACTTAAATATAGATTCTGGATCCCAACTATTTGTTGTTGTTGTTGTTGTCTTGTTTTGAGGTAAAGTCTAAGTATCCTGGCAGCCTGGGACTCGGTGTGTAGATCAGGCTGCCCAAACTCACAGATATTCTCTGTCCTCTGCCTCCCAAAGGCTGGGATTAAAGGCATGTGCTACCACATCCAACTTTATATATATACAATTTACACACACACACACACACACACACACACACACACACACACGGATATATACAATTTACACACACACACACATACATACATACATATATATATATATGTTTCTCTCCACCTTTTCTTTTTCTCTTTATTTCCTTAATTGTATTTTGATTTTTTTCTAAGTCTTTAAATGTAAATTGGGCTTATCTCTTCTTGTTTAGGATTTCTAAACAGAGATTGTTGCTCTGTTTCCATATTTGACTCAGTTTACCTTCTGATGGTCCCTTCGGCTGTACATGTCAAAGTAGTAGAACTTTCCCCAGAAGAATCCCAGATGTCCACTCAATTCCTAGGTGCTCAGTGTAAAGGGTTTGAGGTCAATTTAAAGGCCATGAGTCTGCGTAGCCAGTTGCTAGAGTAACAGGAGCCTTTCCCAGCTACTAGAGTCTCCACAACAGCAACCTCTGCTGTCTCACTCTCTACTCTTCCTGCTCATGGACAGCCATTGGTCAGCAGAGTGCCCAGCTCATGGATAGCCATTAGTCAGCAGGGTCCCCAGCTCATGGACAGCCATTAGTCATCAGGGTCCCCAGCTCATGGACAGCCATTGGTCAGCAGAGTCCCAAGCTCATGGACAGTCATTGGTCAGCAGGGTCCCCTGCTCATGGACAGCCATTGGTCAGCAGAGTCCCCAGCTCATGGACAGCCATTGGTCAGCAGAGTCCCCAGCTCATGGACAGCCATTGGTCGGCAGAGTTCTCAGCTCATGGACAGCCATTGGTCAGCAGAGTCCCCAGCTCATGGACAGCCATTGGTCAGTAGAGTCCCCTGCTCATGGACAGCCATTGGTCGGCAGAGTCCCCAGCTTTATTCTTATTCTCATGTCATCACATGGGAAACACTGTTGCTGTTCAGTTATAAAACAGAGCAGAAGCATTCAGTATTCCAGATCTTTCCTCCCACGCTCTCTAAAGACTGCTTTAATCATTTCTTTTCTTTTTTTTCTTTTTTGTTTATTGTGGTTGTTTTTATTTTATTTTATTTTATTTTTCTTTATTAATTTATTCTTGTTACATCTCAATGTTTATCCCATCCCTTGTATCCTCCCATTCCTCCCCCCCCCATTTTCCCATTATTCCCCTCCCCTATGACTGTTCCTGAGGGGGATTACGTCCCTCAAGACCCAGCTATTCCACTCCTTGGAATATACCCAGAAGATGCTCCAGCACACAACAAGAAAATTTGCTCAACCATGTTCATAGCAGCCTTATTCATAATAGCCAGAACATGGAAACAGCCTAAGTGTCCCTCAGTAGAAGAGTGGATAAAGAAACTGTGGTACATATACACTATGGAATATTACTCAGCTATTAAAAACAAGGAATTCCCGAAATTTGTGCTTTAATCATTTCTTGGGAAAAATATTTCAAAATCTCTAACCAGTTAAAAACACCACTTTATTAGTATACAATTTACACCCCATGGAAGAATTACCTGTTTGATTAAAAGTCAGTTCGTTTGGTAAACTTACATAATTGTACGGTTACCACTCAAATATGATTTAAAAATATTTCTATGACCTCAAAAGGCCATTGGTGGCCATTCCTTGTCCTCAGCCCTAGACAGTCACTACTCTAATTTCTGCTTTTGTAGATGTACTATTCTGAGTATTTTGTATACACCGAATCATACACTGTGTGGTTGGTTGTGACCATCTTCCTTTGTTTTGCATACTGTTTTTGAGGTTCATCCATATTTGCATAAGTGCTTTGTTATTTTTTAAAATAATAATTTATTCAGATTACATCCCGATTGTTATCCCCTCGCTTGTATCTTCCCATTGCTTTGTTCTTCTTATAGCTGAATACTATCGTATCCTGTGGATATAGCACATTTTGATTTTATATTAGCAGTGGTAGGGCTTTGGGTTGTTTCCTTTCTAAGCCATAGCTTTGCAAAGGTGCCTGATCCTTCAGGAGCAAGTCTAACGTATGCTTCCTTCTTTTCTGATAGAAGCTACAAAATTTGTTCTCAAATATATACAGATATATTCCCTGAATGCAGCTCCCTATCCACATTTCACATAGACACTTATTCTCTACTTAACACCTGTAAGGTAATCAGTCAAGTCAGTCAACTGATACCTTTTATTAAAAAAAAAATAGTACACAGGTGAAATTTGACTTTATAATCTGAATTTGATTAGAGAGCAGTCAAAATAATTGGTACAATGCACCCTGAACAAGCCCACTCTGAACTTCCTTCTTGAAATTCCTCTTGCTTTTGTGTGTCTCTGCCAAATGAGCATGTAGAGATTCATTTTTATTTGTATGCGTTTGTGTTCTATTATCTATCTACCTATTATCTATCTATCTATCATCTACTTATTATCTATCAATTATCTATCTATCTATCTATCTATCTATCTATCTATCTATCTATCTATCTTCTATCATCTATCTGTATGTCTGTCTGTCTATCTTCTATCATCTATCTATCTATCGCCTCTCTCTCTTTCTCTCTTTCTCTGTGTGTGTGCACGCGCGCTCACGTGTGTGCTTGTGTATGTGTGTTTGTGGTTCTTCATATATGTGTGTATGTGTGTGAGCAGTGTATGTGTGGCATAGAGACCCCAACAGGATGTTAAGTGCCTTGCTCTACCATTATCTACCATATTCCTTTGAGTCAAAGTCTCTCATTGAACTCACAGTGTGGCTGGCAGCCAGAAAGCCCCAAGATCCTTGTTTCCACCACCATAACCCTGAGGCTACAGGCACGCTCATGGCTACCACTGACCTTTTATGTGGGTTCTGGAATTCAAAGTTAGGTTCTCATGGTTGAGTAGCACCCACTCTTAAACTGAGCAACCTCTCCAGCCCCATGTGGGTTCTTTGCTTAATTCAGACTGGAAATGTCTCTTGAATAGCACAGGTATCTACACACTTAAAACAGTGATCCCAGGCTAAGCCTGAGTTTGCTACAACAGTGAAAACTTTCCATTCCTGTGTTTCCACCTTGAGACTGCTATCCGGTTTCTAAGGAGGGCAGTCTCATCTGCCTTATCTGGCTTGAGTTTATTATGGCCTAAGTAATTTTCTACTAAGGTAACTCAAACATCTTATAGGGCAGTTACTGAGTTTTGGGGAGCTGAATTTTCTTAGTTTGATCTCTATTGCTGTGAAAACATACTCACTAAAAGCATTCTGGGAGAGATGGCCACTATGTTCAGAGTGTTTTTTTTTTTTTTTTAATGTAAGTGCTGAGGATCAAATACAGGCCCTTAAATAATTAGGGAGCCATCTTTATTTAATCTTGAATTTTCAGGTAACAGTTCATCATTGAAGGAAGGCAGGGCAGGAACTGAAACAGGAAGCATGGAGAAACATTATCGGTTTGCTACAAGGCTCATATTCCGCTACCTTTCTGACACCTTCTAGGACACCTGCCCAGGAATGACATCACTCACAGTGGGCTTGGTCCCCTTGCACCAATAATTATTTTTAATAAATATACCACAGACTTGACTACAGTTCTATCTGATAGAGGCATTTCTCAATTGAGGCTCCCTCTTCTCAAAAGACTCTTATCTTGTGTCAGGTTGACAATAACACCCCACACAACCCAAACCAAACCTAATCAATACATGGATGTTTGCAAGGTGTTCATGTTATCTCACTTCTCACATCCAAATTTTGCTGCTGCAGTGTGTGTGTGTGTGTGTGTGTGTGTGTGTGTGTGTATGTGTGTGTGTGCGCGCGCGCGCGCGTGTATGTGAACAGGCCTGAGGAAAACCTTGCCTATCATTCATTGGGCGCTACCCACCTTGTTTCTTCAGACAATGTCTCTCATTGACCTAGAGCTCCTGCCCAGGTGAGGCTTGCTAGCCAATGAGCCCCTGGGGTTTTTCTCCCAGCACTGATTTTGAGTGTACGTTACCAGCTACTATGTTAAGAGTGCTTTTTCAAATGTGGGTTTTGGAGACCGAGCACATGTTCTCATGGTTTCATAAGCACTTTACTGCTTAGGGTGCCATCTTCCTAGGCACCAATTAGTGGTCCTACTATGTTGATTTTTCAGGTCAACCCTGTCAAAACTCCTGCATCCGTTTCTAACTATACTGCTTTTCTCTGCACAATTTCTCTTCTGAATCACCAACTTGCTCCCTCTCAGAGACTTGTAGAGTCTAGAACATTCCTTATGTCACAAAAGGAAACAAGGTGAAGAATGGTTACTGAAGACAAAGGTCTCATCATCTACCTGTGCCCATATCTGTTTCACATAAGTTACAGCTGGGCTGGTGAGATGACTCAGTGCGTATGGGTGCTTGCCATCAAGCCTGATGGGCTCAGTTTGCTCCCAAGGACCCACATAGGAGAGAACCAACTCCCCAAGTTGTTCTCTGATCTACACACACACGCACACACACACACACACACACACACACACGCACAATGGCACATGTGCTGACACATATAGACCGCTACTCAGCTATTAAAAACAAGAAAATCTTGAAATTTGGAGGCAAACAGATGGAACTAGAAATGATCATCCTGAGTGAGGTGACCCAGACCCAGAAAGACATGCATGGTATATACTCACTCATAAGCAGATATTAGCCCAACATAGATGTCCTCTGAGAGAATCCACCCAGTGGGGGAATGGGACAGATACTGGAATTCGCTGCTGGACTCTGGGTGAAATGCTGAGAGTGGTATGGAGAAGTGGGGGGATGGAAGGACCCAGAGGGTTCAGTAGCCCCACAAAGAGACCATCAAGGCTGGCAGATCTTGACCCAGGGGGCCTGCACAGACTGTTGCACCAACTAAGGTTAATGCATGCAGAGAACCTAGACCCCTGTTCAGATTTAGCCAATGGACAGCGCATTCTCCGCAGCTGTGTGGAGATCAGAGTCTGCCTCTGACATGAACTCTGGTGCCCCTGACTTGATCATGTGCCCTTGGTGGGGAGGACCAGCAGGCACACACAGAAAGGGGAAGCAGGCTATCCAGCTGAGACCTGATAGGCTTTGGTCTTATGATTGGGGAGGAGGTCCCCTTCTGTCAGAGGTCTAGGGGAAGGGAATAGGGCACAAGAGGGACAAAGGGTGGGAGTGGGAAGATGCAAGAGAGGGGATAACAATTAGGATGTAACCTGAACAAATAATAATGAATTTTTTAAAAACCACAGTGGGATCCAGGCCATGGTGGCTAACTTCCTTAATCCCAATCCTTGGGAAACAGAGGCAGGCAGCTCTATGAGTTAGAGGCCAGGGTAGTCTACAGAGTGAGTTCCAGGACAACCAGGGAGGTCTAAACAGAGAAACCCTGTCTCAAAAACAAAACAAAACAACAAAAACCAACCAAACAAACAAAAATCCACAGTGGGAAATTCTACACAGGAAGGAATTCGGATGTCTCACCCCTGTCCTTGCCTGCGCTCTCATGAGGACACATGTGTCTGAAGGTGGCTCCAAAAAGCACCCACCATAGAGGACCTCCTCATTCATGCTGCCACAAATAGCTGTAAGAACAAATGTGCCTCCAAATGAAGGCAGTGAGGACAAAAAAAAAAAAAAGTGCAGAATCCATTTATTTACATGGCAATGTTAAGATTATAATGAGGGCAAGAAAAACATTCAGAAATTTATCAATTCTTGTGACAACTTTGAGACAGCAAGGAAAGTGGCAAAGTGTCTGAAACCGAACCAGCTCACTGTCCAACAGACAGTGAGACACTGCAAAATAGCACCTCGTTCATCTCCTTGCTGACATCCCAGAGGCTGCAATGAGAGCAGAAAAGGTTACACAATTAACCCATTCCTGTCAGAAATAATCCTAAGAGGGTAGCCTCTGAGTGACTTTTAAAATGACCACCCCTCAAGGTGAGTTAGGTGCCCACTTTAGAGGTCAGTGCAGAAAAAATGCTGCTTGGCCTGACTCCAGCTGACGGTCAGCCTTACCCTCCACCCCTCCCCTCTGCCCTCCTCCCCTCCATCCCCCTTTTCCCTCTCTCCCTCCTCTCCCCTGCATTCTCCTACCCTCTCCTGCTCTTCCCTGCAGTCTCTTTTCTTCCATTTTTCCCTCAGCCTGATGTTGATACTTGAATCTAGGGCCTCGTACAGTGCATCAGTGTCCTGCCAGTCAGCTCTATCTCTAGTCCTCACTTTATTTTGAGACAGAATCTCATTAAGTTTCCAAGCCAAGCTTTGAACTCAGGCTGCAGCCCAAGGAGACCCTGAGCAGTCCTTGAAGTCACTCTGTAGCCCGGGAAGGCCTTTAGCTTGAGGTTTTGACGAAACACCCGTCTCACTGGTAGCTGGGATCATAGGCTGGTGGTGGCACCTGGCCTGTCTTTGTGTTTCTTTATGACAAATGGGATTTAATTTGTACTGATCTTAAGGACTGGGCAGCAGGCCAGCCCTTCCACATCAGCTTTATTTAAGGATTCCAAAGCACTTTGTCCACCTGTGTGTCTTAAAGAATAACTAACTCATGAGGATGGGGCGTGCTTTGTGCAGGACGCAAACTTTCATTCTAGAAGCATCCATGAAGGTGACAGATGTGAAAAGGTATGAAGGCCAGCGATAACCAGGTGATTGCTGCTGCACTGGTGCATGCTTCTTAGAAATGCTTTGGAAGCCTGAACTACTGAGCTGACATCTGTCCTCACTCAGCCTCCTAGGCCAGGATGACGTCATAGGGATCTCAGCATGATGACACGGAGGAGGGAGAGACCCCTCAGCATGATGACAGAGTCCGAAGAGTGGCATAGTGATGTGAAACCCCCTGGCTACAGCCACTGTTCAGGTACAGGACTCAGTGGGTCTAGAAGTGGGGTTGGGATATCCGGGATGATGAATGCTATCACCTCCAACCAAGCGTAAGTTAGTGGAGCAAAGTGAGAGGGGCACGACACACACCTAGGACAGGAGCGGAAAGCCTAGCTGGTGACTCTGTAGTCACCACTCCACCCACTCACTCCTGGTAAACTTTCAGGTTCCATCCTTGATGTCACTGAGGGTAGGCAGTGGATGGCCACGTTGGCTATCATTTCTGGTGCCAATCAGGCTCCCAGGCTTATGATAATTGTTGATGTGTGGCTGATGGCAATGACTTGGGGAGGGATGACCGCCACCCCCCATTCTCACACCCTGAGCTGGGAGCCTTGGAGACAAGAGATGGTGGCCAGTTCTGGGTAAGTACTGGTTTCCTGGTGTGATGAGTGAGGCGGCTGCATCTTAGCTTGTTCACTGTTGAAGGCACTGAGAGACAGCAAGGAATGGTTTGTGTTTGCAAGAGTAGGCTGTTGTCCTCATCTTCACACTCCCAAAGCAGTGGGATGCTAAACTGAGCTAATATATGTTTTGTGTTTTTAATTAAAATTTGTGTTTTATCCTTGGTTTTTTTTTCCTTCTCTGATTTTTTTTTTTTTCAGAGCTCAAGGAACCAGGTCTGAGTTATAAGGTTTTGCCAAAGGCTCTGAGTCTTCTGTCTTTCTTCATTGTCCTGGTTTGTTACCGGTGAACTACATGAGGATTGCATGAGTATTCCATGCTTTTCTCCACAGGCCTCTCTCCAGAGTCTGCTTCAGTGCCCTGAATGGTCTATTTTCAGTCAAGTTTGAGGTCAGACCACTGCTGAAGGAGCAAATACACAATAAAGAGTAACGCACAAGGGTTGTTTTTAGGTTAAGGTGAATTTTGTCGTATGACAAGTTTTCATGAGTCTGTGTTTTATTTGAACAATTCTACATGGCCCAGGAGCCAGGAAATTGGATATGAGGTTGGGAATTTTTGGATCAATGTCAGCAGACACACAGAGGTTGAAGGAGTTTAAGGTGATCAAGGAGGCTCCATTCACCTAGGTGACCCCCACTCAGGGTCCCATGAAGTCAGGAGGTTAATGGTTTGGGTGAGTTGGGAGGAAGTGAATGATGGGTAAGAACAGAGCTTTTCCTTATTGGTCAGGCTTGGGAGAAGAGAACAAGCATGAATGGGGAGGACAGGAGGGGGAGGGAGGGGAGGAGGGAGAGCTAAAGTGAGAACACATGGAGGGAGACAGGCAGAGAGATGTGGACACATGGAGAGAAGTCAAACTATCACCACAAGGCAACCACCATCCCTTGGGTACACCTGCATTCCAGCTTCCTCTGAAAAGCACTGTGATGCCCGTGGACTTCTTCCAGTTCCCCTATGAGCTCAAAAGTGTTACCCCATTTCTCTTCACAGCATCCCTATGAGATAGCTAGGGTCTTTGCAAAGCTCAGATTTATATGTCTGGTGAAAGTGAAGCACCCAGGGGCCCATGATCCATTCAAGGCCATTAGGCAAGTAAGCTTCAGGGCCCAACTAAACCAAGCCCCAGACTCAGCTGGGAGGCTCCATTTAAAGGGCTTCCATCTTGTTTCATTCACAATTTCAGTTGCAAAGGTCCAATGAAATGGCTTCCCTATGGCTACATGCATTCATTTCTTCTTCACATATAGGTCACATTGATACACAGTGTCAATTTGCACACAAACATATGAATGCTCCATGCCTCAGGTTGGCCAACAAATGAATGAATTAAAATTTTTTGGCTCAGTAAAGGATTCTTAATAATTAGGATTATTAGTTCTAATTATTTTAATCATTAAAAAAGGACTTTGGCATGTTATTTAATGTTTTTTACAGTAGTTTGTTGGTGCACACCTTTGGGGCATCCCTGTCAGTTGGCAAATCATATGGCCTGCTTTAGCTCTGAACTCCATCCTAGAAGAGAAACCACCTTTCCATTTGCATGCTGGTGACTCCCCTGTCCTCTACCTCTTCTTTGAAGATTTTCAGTCAGAGGCAGTGCTGGTCTGAAAAACGGCTTATATATTTTTTTCTGCAAGGAGGTGTACTGTCTTAGAAATTGTAACACTGTATTGGCATTTTAATCTAGAAACATGGCTGTTCTGGCAAAGGATCACATCCAAAGATCTAAGTCTGTATGATCCCTCTGGAATTACAGACACACCCTTAGGACAAACCTTTCATCCCTCTGGCTGTAATATAGAAAGGTACGTCCTTAATCCCTCTGGCCGAAATTTAGTACACACATTTAGTCCCAAACAGTGACATCTAATTGAGGGACAGATAGCATGGTGAATCAGAGAAAGACTTGACAGAATGAGTCAGAGATAGGATACGTCCAACTCTCCATGAGAGCAGACAGGAGAGAGAAGCTACTTAAGAGCAGCACACAGAGAAATGAGGGGCTCATGGAGACAATACAGAGGAGTTGAGAGTACAGTACAGTTAGGTGCACTTCAGTTGAGTGCAGTTGAGTTCAGTGAGAATCAGAAGAAACCAGTTTGAGTCAGTCGGCTTGGAGAGGATTTTTGAGCCAGAACAGCTGAGTTGAACCAGCCAGCAAAGCACAGAAAGAACTAGAAAGGGTAAGCTTATTCAGCAGTAAGTCTCAGAGGGTGAAAACATCGTAGGCCTAGGTGAGCAGAAAGAGACTGGAAGCTGAAGCCGTCAAGGTCTCATCCTGTAGAAGACTGGATTGTAGGGAGACTAGAAGCTTCCAGGCCTAGGCTTAGGGATAAATAGGTAGAAATTCACTGGCCTCAGTCCAAGCCATGTATTCATAGAGCTTAGGTATGGCTCTCATCTCATCCCCTCTTCTGAGGAAATGAAGAAAGCATTTACATGACACAAAACATATTGCCAGGTTTATACCAAGTAGGTTTACTAGGTGGTAGTGTATTGTCAAAATGGTTTTGCCCAAGTGAAATATCAATGCACCACAAAATGCCTAGGAGGTAAGCACCACTCAATAACCTGCCGGGAAATCTTTGGTTCACACCCATCCATTTTGTCTTAGTGAGCAAACACCCTACACAGCTGGTGTCCAAGTGAGACTTTACCTCGTTCTTCCCTTGGTTGTGTGCTGTATTCTAATGTGTAGCACTGTGCTCACAGCATGGCTCGTGTTTGTTTTATGGATTAACTCATAAGCGAAAAACAACAACAGCAGCAGCAGCAGCAGCAACAACAACAAAGCCAAAACCAAGCCCAAATGTGTCTATTTGTCCTTCTTTCCAGATTTGTGAGGAGAGGCAAAGCTGGTTTTTGTCACATGGTTTCTTCAGTGCCTCCAGTGATCTTCACGGTGTTCTAACACATTTCAACCATTTGTTTGTTTTTGAAAACTATATCACAGCAAGTTATGGTCCAAGAGCACAAAAGTAGACTAAGAAGAGATGGAGGATGATAAGGGAAGGGGGAGCAGAGGGTGGGGAGGATGGAGAAGGGGAAGAACAGGAGGAGGAGAGGGAGGAGCTGCAGGAGAAGGAATAGGAGGAAAGTTGCGTCCTTGTAGAAGATCTTGGTCTATCACAGGCCCAGTTAGCTGACTAGGCGAAGGCGTAAGGGTACTGTGAGGTGAGAAAAGAAGTGCGCTATGGGCCTCAGGGTAGTTGGCTTTGAGTGAGGCTAGTGCAAAGAGCACTGAGAGCTGAGACCCTTGTAATGATGCTGAGCGAAGACAGCAGTCATGAGACACAGCCTATTCCTTCTTAGTGGTGAGCTCCTGGGCCTTTGGATAGCATCCGACACATACTACCCCATTTATACAAATTGGCACCAGACATATATTACACCATACAAGCTTGCACTTTCAAAAGTCTGGAACTGCAGAGCACTACTGGTCTCAACTTCAGAAACAATGAAGACCCCAATATCAAACTAAAATACAGCAATTTATTTTCTTAAACCCTTGTGATAAATGACCATGGTTGCTCACCAGGGAGTGGTTAGTTAGGCTTCCCTTTCAACTGAGCAACCCAGGGGATTCTTGTGTGTGTGTGTGTGTGTGTGTGTGTGTGTGTGTGTGTGTGTGTGTGTGTGTGTGTGTGTGTTGGACATGCTGCACTGAGCTGGGTGAAATGCATATACAATAAACAAGAAAAGGCAATGTTTAAAGTCTTCAGTGAGTTCACCCAGTTGTGGGTGAGCAACTTTTGCAAGGGTGTTCCTGCCTCACGTGGGAGCAACACATCTGCGCAAGACCTACCTCCAACTTCACCCACCCGCAGAAGGCTTATCAGAATCTCTGCATCTCCGCTTATCAAAAGTAACCCAGAAAGTAGCGTTAAGAAAATTATTGTTCAGGATTTAAATTTGGTGTAGGCTCCTGTATTTTCTGAATGGCGCAGGTGGCACCTGGCCCATGGTGCAGGGAAGGCATTCACCCCATCTTAATTTCCATGACTGAAAACGATGAGCAAATGAACTTTTGCCTTTGAATTTTAGCCATATTTTTTTTCCTAAGAAAAAAAGCCCAACCCATTGTTAAAATCATGGCTGCTCCATATACCTCTCCCTAATGTGTTTTGAGAAGGCATACTCTTAAATGAGAAGTTACAGGAGCTGTTCTGGTGGAAACAAACTAGTGTTGATTGCCGATCAGCCGACTGGAGAGGAGGGCAGCTTGGGAAGGATGGGAGCTAATGAAAAAATGGGCTTGATTTGGGAGTGTGTTGGGCTCCCTGCCAGCGGCTGGCAAGAGTGTCCTGAGATTACAGCAGCACAAGGAGGGGCAGATTGAGAATAAGTGGATTTGTGTCTTAAGATGAAACTGCAAACTTGTTATTAAGTGTGGAAGACATGAAGTGGAATGGTGGCTTGGAGGATGCTTGTGGGGTACTGCCCCCCTCAGCTGATGGCTTGGAGGATGCTTGTGGGGTACTGCCCCCCTCAGCTGATGGCTTGGAGGATGCTTGTGGGGTACTGCCCCTCTCAGCTGATGGCTTGGAGGATGTGTGTGGGGTACTGCCCCCCTCAGCTGATGGCTTGGAGGATGCTTGTGGGGTACTGCCCCTCTCAGCTGATGGCTTGGAGGATGCTTGTGGGGTACTGCCCCCCTCAGCTGATGGCTTGGAGGATGCTTGTGGGGTACTGCCCCCCTCAGCTGATGGCTTGGAGGATGCTTGTGGGGTACTGCCCCTCTCAGCTGATGGCTTGGAGGATGTGTGTGGGGTACTGCCCCCCTCAGCTGATGGCTTGGAGGATGCTTGTGGGGTACTGCCCCCCTCAGCTGATGGCTTGGAGGATGCTTGTGGGGTACTGCCCCCCTCAGCTGATGGCTTGGAGGATGTGTGTGGGGTACTGCCCCCCTCAGCTGATGGCTTGGAGGATGTGTGTGGGGTACTGCCCCCCTCAGCTGATGGCTTGGAGGATGCTTGTGGGGTACTGCCCCCCTCAGCTGATGGCTTGGAGGATGTGTGTGGGGTACTGCCCCCCTCAGCTGATGGCTTGGAGGATGTGTGTGGGGTACTGCCCCCTCAGCTGATGGCTTGGAGGATGTGTGTGGGGTACTGCCCCCCTCAGCTGATGGCTTGGAGGATGCTTGTGGGGTACTGCCCCCCTCAGCTGATGGCTTGGAGGATGTGTGTGGGGTACTGCCCCCTCAGCAGGCAATGAGGGACCTGGTCCCCACTGCAACAGCTCAATTTTTCTCTGGCGGCTCAGTTGTTTCTCATCCCATCATGAGGACTGATAACTAGGAGAGCTGGGACTCTGTACCTAGGAGTCCACGTGGCACCTCCTGCCCCAGGCCTTTATTTCCCATTGACCTTCAGAGCTGGGAAATGATATTGATGAAGCCATTAGGTGTCCCTGAAAGCCAAAAGCCAGTGGACAATTCTCAATTTTCTCATTCTCTCTCTCATTCCCCCCTCCCCCTCTCTGCCATCCTGTGTTCACATCTATTTTGTTCTGCTTTTTAGCTTAGTCCAGACCTAAGCGCCAGGACTACATTTTCCCTTCCATTATCCCAAGATTCGGCTTGGTAGGCAATGGCTTATGATGAGCCTATTGGCTTTCCCATGGGTTTTCAGAGCCCCTGTGTTCTGTGAAGTCACATGTGGGTCTCTGGTCTTCCTGTCTACCTTTCCAGCCATGATGGGGTCTGTGCCCTCCCACTAGGTGGGATGCTTGGCTCAATGCCCTGCTTGAACACATCTCATTGTTTTTGTAAGGCTGTGGGGAGCATAGTCTATGAGCACTGAAGATGGTCCCAGGAAACACTAGCCAGCATCCTAGAGTTCTTCCCAGGCTTAGTTCAATCAACAGATGAGTAAATGGATGGATGGATGGATGAATGAATGAATGAATGAATGAATGAGAGTGGGTGTCTTTCTTATAATGACCTCCCTATCATCCATTCCTTGTTCTGAATCCCACTTGCCACTAAAATTCTGACTTAGGGGTCCCCACCCAGGACTGCTATAAAAAAAATATTGCCATATTTTGCTAACATCCCGTACACCGTGTGGCCATGTGGATCATCACGCACGTCGTGGACCGTCTCAGTTGGGTATAGGTCCTTGGGGTCAGGAGTTCTCGAAGCGTCGGTGGGCAGAAGATAGGCGAAGTGACAAACAAACCAACTTAGGGGAAATTTGAGTCATAGTGTATTTTGGAGACAAGCAAGCCAGGTTTATATACACATTTTTAAATGGGGGGGGGTGTTCATTTGTGGTTACATTATTTTTCCATACAAATCAAAAGTACAGGATGCAGTGTAATCATGTTGTCATCAATCTTGAACAACCATTAGTAAGTCATTAGATTGGTATCAATGCATGTGGCCTCTTTATCAAAGGTCAGTGTTCTCTCATTATGCCAAACATTGGTGAGTTTGCGTTCTTAGCTCATCTGACACTATCTGGAGTTTTACTCAAATTTTTATCTGTAAGTAATAAAGAAATATGATTAATTCTTAGCTCAGTGGTAAACTTGACTGAATGACCCTTGGCTATAGTTTCAAGTTAAGGGTCGCCTAGCAACACAGTTATGTTTGAAAAGTTCTTCGATAAGAAAGGTAAAACAAAGGCAGAAAGAGAAACCACTAAGAAAAACAGTCAGGATGTTCCCAAGCAATGAGTGATAAGAGAAAAAAAGGAGGGGACTGCAATTGGTTCCTCCTGGCAAGAATATCAGACCTGTTCCAGGAGGCTCTCCCTTGGTAGGGGTCGTCGCCTCGGTTCTGTGGTAACGTTTGTCACACAGACTCCACTGGAAGAGTCGTGACAATGCAGAAACGGCCACATGGCACTTTATTCAGCTGCATCACATCGCTTTATATGCTTACGTGACCTGAGCTTGTAGAACATAGTGAGACAAAACACAAGCAGTGAAAGAAAATGACACGGTCTCTTGGACTGAGCATGCGCCATGCATTCCTTTTACTTTTTTTCCCTTTAAAATCAGCCTGTATAAATTTATTACATGTAAAATCAAATACCCAAAGCCCCTGGCTTGTGCCACTTATGCAGTATGGGGGACAGGTTTCTGGAAACTCCTCTCCCTCCTACTATGTGGCCAGGATCTGCCACATGCCCAGCAGCCTTGGGTGCTGCTCCCGTGACAGCCTCATGTCTGTGCCAGATATCATGGTAGCTTAGTGATGATGACAGTGTCAACAGGGTTCAGAGTGAGAGACCCAAGCTCATTTTCACTTTTGACCCAAGCAGGACTCATTCCCAGATTTTCTGATGTGAGAAGCTCACACACTAATTAGTGCCATCCCTTGCCCTCAGCATCAGTTTTTGAAAGTCACCAGTTCAAACTGCACACCCAGAAACTTGGCAATATCATCCAAAAGAAATCCAAACAGATTTCAAATTAATCAGCTTAGGAATCCAATTTGCTAGCTATAATAAGACTTTATATTTACATGACACCTTTTTTCCCCATTGTCGTTCTTACAGCTAATGATGCCGGAATAAATATTGATTAAATATTGTTCAGCACACAGCAAAGATGGGGCTGCTACCCTGTAGATTGGAGCACTTCAATTGACAATACTATCTTATTAATTCTCAGAGCCTCTCTTGAAGGCTCATGTTTTCTCTATCCACTGGCTAATTTTGCTGCCCCGCCAGGACCACATTTGTGCATTCTACTAGTGCAGACTCACGGTATCTTCATACTCCCTAAAAGTCTCCTGTGCTGAGTGTCTGCCTTACACCCAGCGTAATGTTGAGAGACTATTGAATCAGAAGGGCTCTGCCACCATTGATGCCGTATCCCTTAATGGGTGTGTAGGCTGACAGCATTATTGGAGTGCTGGGGGATAGGAGATGGGCTTAGCTGGAGGACTGCTCTGGGGTCATCCTCTTTCCCGTACTGTCCCTCTCTGCTTGCTGGTCACCACAAAGTTGCTCTGCCACATCCCTGTGCCTTCATGTGCTCGGCCTCATCACAGTCCAGAAATGACAGAGCCCGTTGCCTATGAAATGAAATCCCTAAAACCCTGAGGCAAAATGGATCCTTCCTCCTTGAGATGTTTACTCACAGTGGCTGGAAGCTGACAAACAGCATTCCTAACACAAGGCCTTTTCTCTTAGCCTTCTTCCCTAGTGCTGGCTGACTGCTTTCCTTCATGTGACTCATTCTGGGGCCTTCCCTTGACCAGGCCTTCATATGGGAGAGGGGGCCGGGCTTCATGTCTTCAATTCTTTTGGCGGATTTCATATGTGTAATACGCCTTGCTCAAATTCACCCCCTGCTGCTACCACTGCACACTTCTTATACCATACACAACCCCGTGGCCAGTGTCTGCAGCGGGGGCGGGGGGGGCTCTGTGTTTTAGGGTCCTCTCACTGTGCTGGGAGGAGCTGTGGATTTCATCCCACTGTTTGTAGAGTCAGGAAGGGCTTGGAGTAGTAGCACTGATAAAACCTTCAGGGAAAAGTGATGATTACAAAAGATATACCTGCCCTGAATGTACAAAAGCCAAGGCTCAGATTAAAGCTGCTCCCGCTCCAGGTTGGGAAGACTCTTCCAAGCATCCGGGGACCCACAGCCACTTCTTTTTATACCCCATAATATACACAGAGTGAATGCATTCTCACACACCCACACACACATGCATACAGAGGTGCACACAGGTGCACATAGGCACACACACAGGCACACAGACATGTACTCATACATGCACGAAGGCATTCGCTTTAGAATCCTTTAAACCAGAGTAATAGGACTTGAGCTATAGCTCAGTTTTTAGAGTGTTTGTCTAGCATGCATGATGCCCTAAGTTCAATCCTCAGTGCTCCGTAGAGCACATAAATTGGGTTGGCAGGTAGAGGCAGGAGGGATCATAAAATTGAGGTCATCCTTGCCTATATAGTACATTAAGATCAGCTAGAGCTATATAATCACACCTTATCTTGAAAGAGAACCAACCAATCAACCAGCTAGCCAGCTAGCCCACCTGCTTATCAATCAACTAACCAAGCAGCCAGCCAACCAGCTAATCAACCAATCAATGAACTAACCAAGCAACCAGCCAACGAGGCAACCAGCCAACCAGGCAACCAACCAATCAACCAACCAACCAACCAACTAACCAGCCAACCAACCAACCAACCAACTAACCAGCCAACCAACCAACCAGCCAGCCAGCTAGCCAGCCAGCCAACTAACCAACCAACCAACCAGCCAACCAGCCAACCAACCAACTAACCAGACAGCCAGTCAACCAATCAACTAACCAAACAGCCAGCCAACCAACCAACCAGCACCAACCAATCAATGAACCAACCAACCAACCAACAAACAAACAAGATAATAAGGTAAATAAAAAAGCTGAATGCTGGCTTCCATGGGTGCTGCCTTTCATCTGCTGGTTGATCTTACCTCTGTCACAGGCCCTGAGACCACAAGCACACTTCATCCTATAACCAGTCACTTCAATACTCCCTGTGCTCCTAAACCTGGGGAGGCTGGAGACAAGTGCACTTCTTAGGAGAAGCGAAAGAAGGTAGTGGGCAAGGACAGATTCATGAATACATGATGCAGAGATTCTCCTCAGATTTAGACCTCAAGGAAGAGGCTCCATACTACTAAGGAAATGGTTGGTCCAACTGCTTATGACAGAGAGAAATAAGAGCAGAAACATCCAAGCCTCTCCTGTGAGCGCCCCTGTGAGTCTGGCCTCCTCACTGCTGCCTAAGGTGAGTGCCTTCTCCTATCAATAAGACCAGGAAATATCCTCACACATGGACTGACCCCACAGTCAGTGAGGCATCCCATGCACTTCTCCTGCCTCCACTTACTGCTCTCTGTGGTACAGTGTTTACAGCCCTCAGTCTACGCCTGTGCCTGTGAATCTAATCTCACCTTCACCACCTTCCAGCTGGGGCAGAAATTATGTACAAGATGCTCTTTTTCCTCAGGTCCAAGATGCTAAACAGTATCTAGGTTCATTTCAATACCCGAAGCCTAAGGCAGCAAGACACTATGTGTTGTCTTCATATGTACCTCTACTTTCACAGCAGACAATCCTTGCCCTTAGTTTTAGGTTGGTAAAGTCGTGGAAAATTGCAGCCTGTCACTGTGGGCTGTGGAGTTCTTCTTACAGTAAGAGCAGCTAATGCACAGGGCCCTCCCTTCCCAGACTCAAAGGCCTCTGGCCTCTGGTCTGATATTCTTTGGAATATAGGATTAGATTTTATCCTCACACTTAAGGAACCTCCTATCCCAGTGCCTGATGGAGCGCCTGTCCTGTTGGCAGCCCTCAGAGCTGTCTCATGGCCAGGCCTGCCTTGACCTCTTGCTGCCTCCCTGGGGAACAGTTCTCACCACTGTCCCTGTGTCTGAGATACTCGGTGACTTTCAGATGCTACTAATCTTGGCCTGCTACAAGGGTCTGAGTCAGTATCTGAGATGAGCGGCTTCTGATTCAGGGAGCCTGTTTCCATTGCGCTAGTGACAACAACACGAAGGACAAAAACCAGAGGTGATGATGGCATAGAGGCCACGGCCACCTGGACCACTGTCAGGAGAGTCTGGAAAGGAATCTACCCTCCCCTGGCACATAAGACATGCTCTACAAAGACTGAGACAATTTCTGCTCTTGTCTTGGGGTAACTCAGCTGCACTGACCTTCAGGACCTCAGCCCATGTGGACTTCAGGGCCCCGTGCCCATACTTTAGGCCTCTGTGCTTTGGATATGGTCCTTCTGGCTTGCTCCGCACGTGAGAATAACCATGTCTGCATCACTTGGATGTTAGTCTTGGTCTTTAACACGGGGGGGGGGGGTGGTAGTGGGCGTGGCTCCAGGGATCCTGCTTCTATGCAGGCCAGCTCCTTCCTCTGCCATAGCTTCTGGGGTGTATGACCAGCTGGCTTCCAAAACAAGAGCAAAAGAACAATTGAGTCCAATTCGACTCTCAAATGACCTTGCAGAAACCATCTTGGAGGCTTGGCCTTTGGGCCATGCCCTTTTCCAAGTGGTGCCTAAGTCACAGGATCTGTTTTCTTCTAACTCTTGTACCTGACAGGCACGTATGCTCTTATTCACTGGGTTATTGGTCAGCTTGAATGCTTTTGCATGTGTAGAATTTAATTTGATTTGAATATAGCACTGGACTTCCTGGGCACCATTGACCTTGCTATACCAAGGGTCTTTCACTTCCTGTAGCACCACCATTGGGGACAAGGCCTCCTGTGTTTTTGTCTGAGAACTAGGCATGAGCCTAACTGCAAGGCACTGTAAGAATGACTTCCGAGACAGGAGGAAGTAAAAGCAACAATTACCAACGCTATTCAGAGGCTCCTGGGCTTTCTCAGCTCTCTCAGAGGGTAGAGGCGGCTGCCTGGAGGCTCTGGAAGCAGGCTCTCCAGCCCAGCCTTGTGTATATCTCCTGGGTGTGCACTTCATTTGTTCTTGGCACCGCTTGCCGTGTGGGACTCTTCTCGTTATTCCACAAACCCCACTGTCAGTCAACAGCCGTCAATCACATGAAGCTCACGCGTTCCTTGGATCTGTCAGGGAATCAAAAGACTGTTAGGGTTGTTGTGATTACCCATTCATGAGCCATTTTGACTGGAAACTTCACAGACCTTCCTGTTGCTACAAAGAGGGGGTAAGCATTTAAATCAATCATTGAAACAATATGCCAGTGAGGAAGTCTATTTCTTGTCACAAGAAAACCACTGGTGCCTGGCCTTTGGCTCTGGCGAACACTTCTTGCCTTATCCACAGATGGGCCATGTATCAGCATGTGACCAGATTTGTCTGTGGAGGTGGAAGATCTTCAGCAGCAGACGATCATTAAGGTGATGCCTTAATGGCAGTTGACTAGTGAATGTTTGCAGGGGACTGTTGCTATGTCACTGCCCACGGGTCTGGAGGGGCGGAGGGTGGAGAGGGGGTGCTGGGTCATTGCCTTTCAAGAAAGAGAAAAGCCCCTGGTTATTCAGGTAGATGTGTCAATGGTTGGGGGGCAGGTGTCCCGCTCTCCGAGGCATGGCTTTTCATCAGGCAGCCTGTCACGGAATGCTGCTGCTCAGCTTGGCACCCAGCACTATCAGAAGCAATGAAGGCATTGTCCCTGCCTCCGCCTGCCTTCCCGACGGTCTCAGTGTGTTTGGTTACCTCCACTCAGTCCTGATAAATTAACTTTTCTCTAGCTCACCATTGCTTCGTGTGTTTCTCTCTCTCACCTCCACAGCAAGCAGACTCGGACATTTCTTTCAGAGGGCAATGTCAGCCAGCCATCCTGGAATGGCCACACAGAGCCCTTCTGACATTCAGGGTGACAAATGTTGAAAGGCTGAAGGACCCGGCTGGCATTGTGTGTGGCCCAGTTCTTGTCCTGCTGCCGCTGATGGTGCACGGGCAAAGTGGCCAAGTACACAGAAGGAGCGATGAGGTGTCAAAGCCCTAGGAATGTGTCCATTTCTCAATGACAAGCCTAACTGGCAACTGACGCATCCAGCTCATCTCATGGAGGGGAGGCCAGCAGAGGGGGGAAAAAACAAGAAAAATAAATGTAAGAGCATCAGCCAACCAACTGTGGAGGCACCACTTACAGACGAGGCATGAGGAATCATTGAGGTTAGAAAACATATGGGGGGTGGGATGGAAACAATACCCGTTCCTATTTAAAAAAATAAAAATAAAAACAACTATCAGAAGCAACTCGGGGGGCTGACGACGTAAGATCTATAAGACCTTCTGGAGGTGGGATGCTGGCACTGGCCAGTGATCTTTAACAACCCCAGACGAATGCAAAGCTCCTAGTACCCAAGGTGCCCATCCACCTAGAGCAGCTGCACTTGATCGTAGTTTTAATTACACAGGACCACTGATGATAATGAAGGACACGATGACGGGAGGTTGCTGGGCTCCTCTCTGCTGCCTCTAGATTGCTGCTGCAGTTACCTGATATCTCAACAAAGGTGTGTGTGTGTGTGGGGGGTGGAGTCTATGCTCTCCCTGGGGTGACACTACAGCCTTGTCACCCTCCCCATCCTAGTCCCTATGGATCTGCTCTGATTACTGCAGCCGCTTTTAGCAGAGCGCCTTCCACACCTGCAGCTTGGAAATGGCCACGTGCCAGCCAAGACTCTAGCCTTCTATCAGCAATGAGTGTGAGAGCAGGGGTGGGGCCACCGAGGGCATCGGAGTCCTTCTGTCTCCTGCTATCATATGACCTACCTGAGAGACTGTTGCTGCATGCCAACCCTGCGTGCAACCTGAAACACACGTGTGTGTATCTTAAGAAGGCGGCGGCGGCGGCGGAGGAGGAGGAGGAGGAGGAGGAGGAGGAGGAGGAGAGAGAGGGGGAGGAGGAGGAGAGGTTGTTATAGGCCAGAGAAGAACCTTGGCTTTCGTTCCTCAAGTGCTGTCCACCTTATTTATTGAAACAAGATTTGTCAAGGGTCAGGAGCTCGCTAAGCAGGCTAGCCCAGCTGGCCAGGAGGCCATGCAGATCTTTTTCTGCCTTCCCAGCATGCTGGGGTTACCAGTATCTGTTAACACATTGGTTGAGCCTTTGAAATGTGGATTCCAGGAGGCAATTTCAGTCAAGTCCTCATGCTTGTAAGGCGAGTGTTTTTACTTACTGAGTGATCTCCGGACTCAGAAGAGAATTCTTCTCTGTGGCCCATCAGCTGTCTGCGTACTCACGCTTGGCTCATTCATAAAGTGAAGACAGGCTTAGGCTTGGAAGGAACGCAAGCGTTAGGCTCACCCTTTACCCTGGAGCCCACGTCTTCACCTGACAACAGGTGCTTTGGGAAGCAACCATTTCAACTGCTAATCAGGAGGGGACGGCTAAACAACTAAAAGAAAATGCTTCAGTTCCAAAGGCACTAGAGTAAAAGAGGGGAAAATGCAGGTCCTGGCTGGAGTGGCATGTATGGCAATGCGGCTTCGTGTGCCACCCCTCCAGGCTGTGTGTGACACCCCTCCAGGCTCCATGTGACACCCCTCCAGGCTCTGTGTGACACCCCTCCAGGCTATGTGTGACACCCCTCCAGGCTCCATGTGAGACCTCCAGGCTCCGTGTGAGACCCCTCCAGGCTGTGTGAGATCCCTCTAGGCTGCGTGTGACACCCCTCCAGGCTCCGTGTGAGACCCCTCCAGGCTCCGTGTGACATCCCCCCCAGGCTCCGTGTGAGATCCCTCCAGGCTGCGTGTGAAACCCCTCCAGGCTGCATGTGACACCCCTCCAGGCTCCATGTGACACCTCTCCAGGCTCCGTGTGACACCCCTCCAGGCTCCGTGTGACACCCCTCCAGGCTGCATGTGACACCCCTCCAGGCTCCATGTGACATCCCTTCAGGCTCCGTGTGAGACCCCTCCAGGCTCCGTGTGAGACCCCTCCAGCACTGTGGAATCAGGTCTGAGGCAGAATGCTCTCATTCCTATCTATCCATGATGCTCCTAAACAGTGAACTGTGGCAAACTCTAAAGTGGCCAGCTGTGCCTACATGGTGCAAAATTGAGGTTAGGTACCCCATAGCCACCTTTGCTTCTTCAACTTCAGATGGCATTGGGGTATTTCTCTTTATTCTAAGAATATTTAGGAATGGCTTACATCTTAGGGCAACTAAACCTGGAGATGGATGTTGGCCTCACAGTGCACAAGGGGTCTAATTGCTATGTGCGGTCTTCCACTCAGATCCGATTGTAGAAATGTCATGTTTACCCATGGTAAGGAAACAGTGATGTCATTAGAGTATCCCAAACAATTTGTCTCTATGATTTCAGCAATGGTAAGTGTGTTCGTCTTACAGCCTTGAAGACGGGCATTGTGCTGTCTCTTCTTGTTTCCCTTTTGTTTTTTTGAGTATTCTTGTCCAACCAATTAATTCATCAGGCACCATTTTGGGGGACTTTGTGTGTTGAAAAGCTTATTATTCCAGAGGAAGTTTTATTTATTATTTTTTTGTACATGGAACAACAACAAACCCAATTATTATAATTAGCTGGGCTGGAGAGCGGCCTCTCTCCCCCTGCGTACAATCTGGAGATGCTACATGAAGAAATGTGAAGAGATGGTATAGTTTGTTTCTTTAAATTAGGGCCTCACTGTAGCACCGGTGGACCCAGAACTCACGATGGAGCCCACAGTGAACGACAACTCACAGCAGTCTTCTTGCATTGGCCTCCCAAATGCTGCGAGTACAGAAGGAAGTCAGGATGCCCGATCTAAAAGGTGGCTTTTCATAATGGCCGTGAGTAATGCGGGTCCTGTGTCACACACAGAGATTCATTAGATTTTGCTTTTAGACGAGGGTGGTGATGTGAGCGCTGTGGACGTGGGTTAGAGTCTCGGGGAGCACCCACAAGGGTGTCAGACACTGAAAGGAGCTGAGTTTGAGTGGGAGGAGACATGGCCACAAGCAGACTGTGGGCACTCCTCTGTCTGTCCCAGTGGTTCTAGCTGGCTCCTCCACTGCAGGAGGAGAACAGGGGTGAGCTGGTAGTTTGGCTCCCTCCCCAGCATTCAGTAGCTGGATGCAGCTAAAAACAGAGTGCAGAGAATCTTCAAAACAGCCGGAGAGAATTTCCGGTGGGGCAACTTACGACTTTCCGCTCTTGGTTTCTGCTCTTGAGCAATCAGTCTAAATTAAGAATAGATGGTGTTCCTAATTATTGAAAAATGAGCAGAACAAAGCCTTGTCGTTCACAACAGAGCGCTGCTTTTCAAACATTCACTTTTGCTTATGAATAAGGCGCTCTGGAGCCTGGGCTTGTGTTTCTAGCAAGCTCCAGGCTGACGCCAGGCTGCCAGCACAAACACACCCTCTCGACAGTGAGGTGTATGAGGAGACACAGGGTCTTGGTTTCTTTCTTTGTTGCTAAGAGAAATATATGGACACAAGAAACTGAATGGAAGGGATTTGGGGCCTCACAGTTCAAGATCCAGCCCGTCACTGTGGCAAAGTCAAGGACAAAGGAGTGCGAAACAGCCGATCACATAGAATCTATTTCAAAAAGAGAGCAGCGTGTGCATGCGTGCATGCGTGCATGCTGTGTTCTTTTCTCTGCATGCAGTCTAGGGTCAGCCAAGCCCAGGGAATGGTGCCACCCACAGCGACTGGCTCTTTCCACATTCATTACGTGTAATAGGATCATCCCTCATAGATATTCTCAGAGGCTGTTTTCTGGTGAGCCTTGATTGTGTCAAACTGACAACCCAAACCAACTAGCCATCACAGCAAATTTCCAAGCTTCACTCTCAAACTTGGAATGAAGTGGCTGGCGTCAGAGGGCTGCCCTCGAGTGGCTGAGACTCACCGCTAAGAGCTTGCTCTCTTGCTTTCCACCATGTTCCATTTCAGAGTATTAGGTTAAGAAGACTGAATTTGAGTGACTGAGAATAGCTTTTTTAAAAAAAATCTCGTAAACCTCTTTTTTAACATAAATATATTTATATTACTCATTTGCATAGGAAACCTGCTTTGCATAGCTAATATTGCTATAAATTCTAACACCAAGAAAATCCTTTAAAAATTATCTCTTAAAGATACCATTCACTAGGACGTGAAGTTTAGTGTCAACTTTGAGTGTTTTGTGTTGCGGCCAATGACAGGCAGACCCTGCTAGACAGGGCCACCACTGGGTCACTGAGTCAGAGATTGTCTCCCTCAGAGTCCTGAGCTAGAGCCACTAACCAGCTCCCAGAACTAAGTCCCTTCTCGATCAAGTTAGAGTGGTGGATAGGAATGTATCCTGCTTGTGTGGAATAAAGAAAGCAGAATGTTTTCTTCCCAAGAACAGGAGCTTCTTCTGTCTTTTCCAAGGGTTTTTTTTTAAGCTGAAATAGCTCATGATTTTGCATTTACATTTTAATGATGCATTTGTATTCAAATTAAAAGAGAGGAACTCAAACACTTGTTTTGAATGTCTTTATCCTTCTATCAGCTACCATAATGCTTTGAAACGCACTTCAGCTCAAGTATTCTTGATCTCCCCTGCTCTTGCTGTACAGGAAACTGTTAAGTACGTGTTAGCCAGGCAGTGACACTGAAGGTTCTAGCTGGACAGCGAACCATGATCGCCTTTCTAGCCAGGTTTTGGAAAGGAGTCACTTAATCTGGAAAGGACATAGACATGCCTGCATCAGAGGAAACAGAAACAAATGGCTCTCTTAGTCTTTTGTTTCCCATAAACACTAATAGAGGTTATGAGAGCTGCGAAT
Source organism: Acomys russatus (assembly GCF_903995435.1). Taxonomy (NCBI): domain Eukaryota; kingdom Metazoa; phylum Chordata; class Mammalia; order Rodentia; family Muridae; genus Acomys; species Acomys russatus. The sequence goes on along the minus strand of NC_067156.1, from coordinate 69,430,084 downwards.
CAGTGGAACAGTCATTGTGAAATGGTGTCTATGCAGATTATATGACTCTCAACTAAGTGTGCGTGTGCATGTGAGTGTGACTGTGTGTGTGTGTGTGTGTGTGTGTGTGTTGTGTGTTTAAATTCTCTTTCATAGGTCAATGCTTTCTCAAGCATTTGACCAAGCTCTTTCCACAGGGGAACCGTCAGGCATGGACAGACAAATTCAGTAGGGATTTATTGTCTGCCATAAGCCAAGAACCGCGTCCTACAATCTGTATTATCAACTCTCGTGGCTGTAATAATTTTGAAGGTTAAAGGTCAGTTATTTTTGTAGACCATCTTTCAATTTGAGTTTGTCTGGTTTTCCTTCCCAAGAGCAATTTCACCTGGTCTGAAGCAGGGAGCTGAGTTCTCACCGAATCTCTCGGGTGCCACAGAGTGAAGTTTGCACAGCTGGCATCCCCTTCGCCAAACCCCTCACAAGAAGCTCCCCTGTACCCAACCTGCTGCTTCTACACATTCCCGACATCCTCCTAGATGACATCTGGCCACCACTGCTCTCACTGATGGTCCTTACACCGACTGTGCAGCCTAGTAGAATTGCCTGAGAGTAAAGGAGAGAAGGAGAAGGAGAAAGGTTGAGGATAAAAAGGAAGGGGAGGGAAGTTGACATTCTCGGAATATCCAGTCTCAGGATGGCTTGCTTCCTGATTCGCTCAAGGCAGGTGGAAACAGCTTATTTTATACTGTTGTTGTTGCTGCTGACCATGAAAAAAAAAATCACCTGTTTTCTGACAGGTGCTGAAATATTTAAATTCTAAAAGGAGCATCTGAAAAGGAAGGTAGCTGGCTATAGGCGCAGCTAGTTTATTTGTGGGTCTGTGCCCAGGAGTGCCCATGCATGTCTTGGAAAAATGGAAGCAGCAGGTGTTTAGACAGTATAGCATCACTCTGCAAAGAACGCGCTTCTTTCAATACAGATTACATATACAATTTGAAGCTTGACCTTTCCAGGTAATCAAAGGTTTCTACTTTATGGTTTTTATAGACGCAGTTTGGTAGAGACAAGAAAAAGTGCGTAATGATTAAGGTGGACACTGTGTGGACGCTTTCTGCTGCATGGATTTAAAAGGCAGAGTCTGGTGGAATTCTGTCTCTGCAGCGGATATTGATGTCCACAGCCCTAGTGAACCTGGGATGTCTTCCTACTTACAGGAAAGAGACCTGAAGGAGCTTCAGGTGCTGGCAGGATTGAACAGTTTAAGGCTGACATGGCTGGCAGAGCCACGATGGCTTGAGTGTGGGTCACAATGGTACTTGTTAGTGCTGAAAGGCCAGTGAAAGATGGCTTCTCCTCCAGAGGCCAGCCCTGAGACACTCTCCCTCTTTGTCTTTTACCTTAATACTTAGGCTTAGCAGGATACGGGACAGACTTCACTCTTGACAGTTTGTAAATTATCTGATCCTCAAATAGTAGGCAACTGAGCTTCAGCAAAAGGCATAGAGTGGATGACCGTAGTGCCCAGAGTGTATCTCCTACTGGAGACCTCCATTCCTGGATCCTTAAACACAAGAGTTGGGTGAAATCATCCCGAGGGCCTGTGCAGCTTTGATGACCCAGGCTTTAAGGTACTGGTGAGGATTCGAGTGCGTTGAAGTTCAACTTGTGCCACCTAAGAGGTTGGGGCTTGGTAAAGAAAAGGTGCGCTCATCCTGAGGGTGGAAGAGAGATGGTGAGTCACATGATTAGCAACTATGTGTGATGGGTGATGAGGCATCGACAACCCAGATCCTCCTAGCTCAGCCGTGGCTTCCCCACAAGCACACCTGTGGTTGTCAGGGCCCCAGCGTGCACCAATAGGTCACCTTACACACTAGGTGCTCCTGGCCTTACACACTAGGTGCTCCCTATGTCTCCTGTATGCGTGACTCAGTGTCCTTCTTTTGAAGCAGCTCCCTGACTGATGGCTTTGTTGTTGTTGTTTGTTTGTTTGTTTGTCGTCTGAGGATTTCTATGAATAGCTCTGGCTATCCTGGAACTCGCTCTGTAATAGGCCAGGCTGGCCTTGAACTCAGAGATCCACCTGCCTCTGGCTCCAAAGTTCTGGGGTTAAAGGTGTGCACCACATCCCTTCAGACAGCTGCTATCTAGGAAGAGGAGGGGTGACAGTGACGCCAGCCTGAAGGAAGCAGTGTGTGAGCAGGTCGAGGGTCATCAGCACTGTAGTTGTATCAGTTTCAGCTTCATTGTCCCCCAAGACCACGGTCTGTTGCCCCTGTTCAGTTCTCAAATGTTTCTATGCTTCCTTCAAACCAAACAAATGTTTATCAGGCGAAGAAGCCAATGGGTTGCCCAACTGTGCAAGGGGATGGTTAGTGTGTTGCTTCTGACTATATAGCACAGGAAAAGTGAAGTTCTTTGTTTAAGGAACCGACTCCACTTCCTGAGACTTACTTCATGCAGATGGGACAGTGTTGTAGGGAGAAGTGACCTTGCTGGTCCTGAAGGAGATGGAGATTACATGTCTTACTTCTTTCCTTGACTAAAATGCCAACAAGGAATCACATTGCCTAAGATATAGGAAAAGTTAAAGAACTCTCCAAGTGTCCAGAGTTGAAGCTCCCAAGAATCACACAACTCACATGGACACATGATTCCAGACCTCCCTAGAGTTCATCTTCCTGGGCTTTCTGTTCATGAAAGGGAAACTGTCTTCAAGGACATCCAGAGCTGGAGATGTGAGATGGATGGTTGAAACGCGACACTCACTTGGCCAAATCTTGCCATTATGGGTATTTATGATGACAAGGGCCACATTTGGAAAGAATTCTGGGCACATGCTGGGAACAAGCTTCCTGTCCACTAGCAGTTCACAAAGGGAACTGCATGAAGGTCAGCTGCAGCTGCATTCTACCCTGTCACCTGCACCAAGGTGCTGTCTTCAAGAGTTCACTGTTCTTTGATCTGAAGATTAATATACAGTTTTGTCTTGACATTGCCCTCCAAGTGAGTTTTCCAGAACAATCATCTGGGAAAATCTGATTTACTACTTCACAGAAAAATACAGCTTGCAAATGAGGCAAATAAGAGATAATTTAGGACACAGTTGATTTGCATACAAACTAAAAGGAAAACGCTGAATCAAATGCCATGTTGTCATAGTTTTCTATTAAATCAAAATCAAGTTTTTCTCACAGAGAGGTGACCACCTGTCTTGGGCTCCCATCAGGCCTGTCAAACTTCTCCAGCTTCCCAAACTATATTCACCGCAGGCTCCTTCACAGTGGAAGGGACTGCTCTCCTGTTTCCTGGGCTCAACTACATTGATCCTTTCGCTGCCAATGGCCCTATTTGTAACCCCATTATTTCAGAGACCCATTTCTATCAACATCAGCTAATGGTTAATTACAACAGGATTCCTATGGAAGTGCATAAGAGAGTCATATGAATGTCAAACGAGTACATTAATGATAGCTGCTATCGCAGTGACTAGAAAATGATTTCATAATGACGGGGGAGGTGATATGTAATAAAGGGACCGCTTCTGCCTCTGTGAATTCATCATAGACCTTAAACACATCCTTGGCCTCCAGAACAAGGGGCTACCTGAGAGCCTGTCACTGAAGGTTGCTGAGGAGCAAGGATGTGACACACTCCAGTCAAAGTCTAGGCAGTGCTGATCATCACTGTGTTAAGCTTGGAGGGTAGGTATTATTTGAATTTCCCTTTACCAAGGGTCCTAAAACACTAGACAACTAGTTCAGTTCATTAATCCATCCACCCACACATCCTATAAACATTTATCAGTCATATACAAAGACAGTGACATGGTGCAAGGACCAGAGACACAAGGAAAATAGGAACTTTTAACAACAAGAAAAGACAAATGGAAGAGGATGTGTGAAACTTAATTAAAATGATTTTTTTTCTTAGGCAAAAGAAGAAAAGTACCATTTTGGAGCCACATGCCTTCAGGACTTTGTGAGTGGAGGTCGATAGGCAGTACCATTTTGGAGCCACATGCCTTCAGGACATTGTGAGTGGAGGTCACAGATAGGCAGTACCATTTTGGAGCCACATGCCTTCAGGACTTTGTGAGTGGAGGTCACAGACAGGCATTCCATCTGCACTGTACTGCATGGGCAATATGATAACATGCTGATAATGGGATCACAGAATGGCCATTTCTAGCTCACAGCAGAAGCAGAGAAGGGTGAAAATTATGCATTACATTTGGATAAAGGTATGCATGAGACCTGTGCCAACATGAGTGGAACCAAAGCCCATAAATGAGTGAAGTCCAAAGTATGTACTGAGACATGCTAGGGAGAATGGGCTTTTCTTTTGTCTATACTTGTGTGTAAAACATCACCAGGACACAAAGCTAAAAATCTACACAAAATAAAAGAAAGTCTTACCTCAGCACACAACATCCAAGATTCTGAGACATAAGACAGGAGGGAACTACAGAAAGCAGACGGGAGGAAATGAAGGCTATAGTCCAAGAGCAATGGTCAAAACAGCAGGCAATGTGCATCAGTTGCAAAGAGAATTCCAAATAATGAAGGAGAGCTGTAAAGGGCCAGAAGGAAACAAGCAGCTGACAAGTATTTTATAGCTAGCAAAACTATCCTCCAAAAAAAAAAAAAAAAAAAAAAAAATGATTCAAGATCTTTTGATAAATGAAAACAGAATTTATTCTGACTAACAGATCTATAGTACATGAGAGCTCATTCTTCACATAAGAAGATGAAAATACACCTCTAGGAAGGATATTAATGAGTGATAACTATTTCTTAGTAGATGTGAGTCACGTCACAGCCCATTTATATTGATGGGTATTTGTGGTGAGTGTGGTACATAGGATGGACAGGGCCATACTTCTTAAACTGTGGGTTGTGACCCCTTATTGGGACTTATCACCAATTGGGGTAAGATTGGCAAAAGCAGTTTAAAACATAAAAGTTTTTCTGAATATGCAATTTGAGATCAAATGGCCACAAACCTAGCCTGCACTCACTCACTCTGCATTGCATAGCTTTGTTCAGCCTTAGTTTTGGATGCACATGGTGCTCCCTTAGCACTGCACACACATGCAATCACAACTCACAACCTGGATGACACGGATAAGCACTGCTGGAAACACCTCAGCTCAGGTTGGAGCCTGCTGTGTGCTGTGAGATACAGTGCATTCCACTGTTCACACAGTTTTCTGATCTAGACGCACAGTGGCTTGGTGGCAGGAAACATAGACTTGGCTTCATCTTGCCTTCATTCTTCAGCTTCACATCAGTTATCATGAGATTGTGTTGCCAGGATGTTTGATTTTAAATATTGCTGCTTGAGTTATTGACTTGCATTTCAAAAAAACTTTTCAGCTAACTTTGGCTTGAGAATAGGACAAAATTTACAACTTCTGCAATGGGCCTAAGGACTCTTCTACTATCTTCTGCTATGTGACTGTATAGGGTGACTTTCTCAGCATCAATGACTATAAAACCAAAGCGTCGTGCAGTTTTGAGAGGCGTTGAAGGTGCTCTATGTCTTGCACTGTCAAATATTCAGCTAAGGTTTAATCTTATGTGTTGTGTCTCTGTGTGTCTAGTCTCTGTCAAATATTCAGCTAAGAGTTAATCTTATGTGTTGTGTCTCTGTGTGTCTAGTCTCTCTCTCTCTCTCTCTCTCTCTCTCTCTCTGTGTGTGTGTGTGTGTGTGTGTACATATGCATGTGTGGTGTGCTCGCAGCTACATGTGTAAGTATGTGTGTAAGTGTAGGCCTGGGATGACATCGTGTTTCTTCCTCAATCACTCTGCCTTAGTTTTGAGCTTGCCTGTGTGGCCAATGAACCCTGGGGATCCATCCATGTCTGTCTCCAAAGCTGGGACTACAGGCCCATGAAGCTATCCCCAGCCTGTTTATATAGGTGCCAGGGATTTGAACTCAGATACTCATACCTTTTCCCCAAGATTTAGTTCTTTATGTAAAAATAAACAAGTTCATCCATCTTATGAGTATGTAGATTTGCTTTCTTCCTTAATAAGTGGTAAAATTATGGGCACACCAAATAGCTATTTAAAATACATTTTTTTGTGGTTTATTATAAAGTAAATGCCAACTTTGTATCTATTTTGTATATCAGTATGTCTGGGGTTCTTTAAAAAAAATTGTCTACAAAAAAAGAATGTTGAGTGACAACACTCTAAGAAGCTGTGGGACAGGGCACCACACAGAGACACTCCACTGTAGTTCCTGGGACTGTTTTGAGCAGTACTATTTCCTTTTGAATTGGGTGTAAGTTAAGGTTCTATGTGTAATCCCCAGAGCAACCGTTAAAAATAATGCAAGCAAGCAAGGGGATAACATTTGAGATGTAATTTGAATAAATTAATAAAAGAAGAAGAAAATAATAATGTAAGCGACCCGGACTAAAACATCCACATGAGACTTAATATATCTGACTAACATGCACAGACAAGAGAGGAAAGCAAGAAAGGGGCACCTGGAGAGGTAGGCAATAGAGATGGAATAATAAATTACAGTTCCTAGTCGGTCAACTTGGTTGGCTTTAGAGTCACCACGGCAACGAATCTTTGATCATCTCAGTGAGGGTTTGCCTAGACTAGGGAATACACCCTGTGCATGTGGGCAGCGCCCTTCCATGGGCTCACACCCCTACTGAAGACGAAGGAGAAAATGAGCTGGACCACAGCTTTCTTCTGTTTCCTGACTCCGCCTGTGATGTGATCAGCTCCTTCATGCTCTCTCCGCTGTCTCACCTTCTGCACTGTGACTACCCTGGAACTGTGGGCTAAAATAAGCTCTCCAGTCTTTCGGCTGCTTTTGTTAGAGGTATTAGCAATAACAAGAAGGTAAGTGGCTAGTACACAGAAACACCAGACCTGTGCTACGCCTTGCCCGTGGGTGCTGGTGGCCTCTTCTCATCCATTTTGTGTCCCTGTTTTTTCACTCCTTGTGGCCAATTCTCTGCAGTAAATCTCCTGTGCTGTACCCATGAGAGTGGGAGCCACTTGCTTGTCTGTAACCTCGGAGCTTCTATGGGGAAACTGGAGTCAGAGGGAGGACGCTCCCCAGAGGCTCTCAGGCTGGGCAGTCTTGTGCTTGCAATGGAAAATCAACAGAGATGTAGCCTCAAACAAGGTGAAAGGTGAGGACCAGCACCAAAGATTGTCCTGGGGCATCTGCTCTCCCACATTCACACATGTGTTAGGGTACACACACCCACTTCATGTATACCAAAAACTTGCACAAGTGGCTAACCTATGACTGGGGTGCTTTCTGCTAGAATAGCTCTAGTTTTCCTATTCATACACCCAAGGCTATGGGGTTCTTTAGTTGAGTAGGTATCCTCTTATACAATAGAATGCCATTCAGCCAGTAAAAATAACACAGAGAAATACAAAGTGACTTGGAGAGCATTATGAGAGCAATGCGGACAAGTCAATATGCTCAATTCACAATAACTTCTCATGTCCACCTTCATGTTAATGTCAGCTAACTCTGGGTGTGAAGCTTATATGTAATTTTTGTATTTGGCTTTAGAGTATCTATATACTGACATTTTTGTAAAAATGATTCAGACTTATAGCTAGAAAACAAAAATTGGAAAGAGAAATTGGCAAAGATGGTGACCTAAGGCAACAGCTAAAGAGAAGCGGGGAGGCTGTGGCGTGTCTCTACAGTAGAGCTAAAACACCTGGGATGGACTTGGAAATGAAGCACAGGGCAAGAGTGTGGGTGGGGCCACTGAGAAGACCGACACCTCCTTAGCAATGAGCAGGCCAGGTACCCAAAAGCCTAGTTCATGCTGGCTTCAAATTCAGTGTGCACAGCCAGGGCCCATGGTTGGACACATGCCTCTGGCATTCTGGAGGAAGGTCAGGACAGAGATACAGATTTCAGAGTTTGTAGCATTCAGAAGTCTCAGTAAAAGCCAGAAAAGTGATCATATCAACCAGGACCAAGAGATTAAAGTGGGGTAGGTACAAAAACAAGTGGACAGTTAGGACACAGTGATGACCAGGGAGCTGTGAAAATGTTGCAAAAATGAAATGTTATCAGCAATATAAATGGCTGAGAAGAGAATGTGCACTGCATATGTCCATGGATTTGGAATTAGAAAAGTGCTGATATTTTGGTAGCGAGCTACTCCCAATGTGGGGAAAAAAAAAATTGTTTTGTGATGGGGCAAATGGAGTTCCAGTTTTAGAGATGGGTTTTGCTCTCTAGATGTGAGACACGAAGAGGAAGCTGGAGTGCTTTTGTATTTCCTGGCATTCTTATATTTAAGTGTATTATTTATCTATCTTTATGTTTAATTTATCTTAAATAATATTCTTATTTGTCTGAGAATTTCATGTGCCCATAGTGTATTTTGATCATATCCAACTCCTCTAGACACCCACAGACCACACCCTCCCAACCTCATGCCCTCTTAAAGTCTGTTCACATGTAGAAGAAACCAAACGAAAGATCGAAGGTGGGGCTGGGGGTGGGAATGGGCATAGTACCCTAGTTGTGTCTGGAAAATGGAAGAGCCTCTTTTTTTTTTCTAAGAGAAATGCAAGGACAGGTAGGGTGGTTATGGAAACTGTAGACATTTCGTATCCGATAGCCTATTTCTTCCCAGAGAGCAGGAGTCCTATCTTCTCAGGGTGACTGGCAACGGTAGGTAGAATCTGAAAGTGTGTGTGAAGCTAAATGTGGTGACACATGCCTACAGTCCCAGCTCAAGCTAAATGTGGTGACACATGCCTACAGTCCCCGCTCAAGAGCTAAGTGTTGTGTCATTTCAGTGGCTTTATGTTGCTTTCTTGGTGAGTGGCAAACTCAGTCAACAAGATACGGGATATGAGGAATTGGACTGAGGAGAGGTGGTCTGTGTGTGGGGTGGGTGGCCTTGGCTGGGCTCTTGGGCCTCTCTGTCCTGGAAAAGACTCCGGTGTCACCCATGCCTTTAGTATTTCTTTGTTTACTCATTAAACGTTTATGAAGAACTTCTGTTTCAAGATTCAGAGCTCTCAGAACAATATCAGTGTCTTTAGAGGTGAAATTATGGAGGGAGAAGACAGACAGAATCAAGTCACTCCCAGGTGCAGGCCAATGGAAACCAGAGCTGACTGTTATGGAGGAGAAGGCCCGGGGCTAGGGAACCATGTGGCTGCTTTTATCTATGGCTGGCAGCAAAACCTCACAACACAGCATGGTGGCTCTCAAGAACACTTAGCAAGACCTTCCTGTGCCACCACAGTTCAGCCTCTTTTCCCAGATCTGGGGAGCTTGGGTCTTTCTGTTTACCAGGCAGAGGGAAGCTCACTTGCTGGCCTTGAGTCTTCTAAACACCAGGGTATTGGTGTGTGGTGTCTGCTTTGGCTGACTTTGTCAAGCAGGAGTTCTGAGTATATGTGCAGAATGGCACTGAGGGGTCCCTGTGGTCTTCACTGGAAACCATGAAGCAGAGAAGACAGAATGCTCACTCTTGTCATCTAAAGGTGACAGTTTTCTAAATGAGGGAGTGAGGGAGGGAAGAGAGAGAGAGAGAGAGAGAGAGAGAGAGAGAGAGAGAGAGAGAGAGAAGAGTTGTGAAGTTGGGCATTTGGGGAAGTGGTAGAATGTCTGGGAGGAACTCAGGGAGGGAAAACTTTAAGCAATATATTGTACAAAAAATCTATTTTCAATAAAAAGCAAAAATAATGCCCAATGTATAACAACTTTGACTAGATGTCAAATGTATCTTGCTATTTAATTTTTTTTAATGCTTATTCTTTTTTTTTATTTGTTTGTTTGTTTACTGTGTGTGTGCATGTGCACCACAAAGCCCATGTAGATGCCAGAGAATTGTTCTGGGGAGTCAGCTTTGTCTTTCTTCCCTGTGGCTTCTGGGGATTAAGCTCTGAGCATCAGGTTTTGCGGCAATGCCCTGACTTGTGCGGCATCACGCAGGCTCACTGTGAAGTTTTCCGGATGTGACGTGGGAAGACAGAATGAATCCCACCAAACCTGCCTTCACTGGTGGTGGGCCAGGGACTAGAATTAGGGGTCAGTACTGTAAAGCAGCAAAGAGATAGCACAGGTCAGATATACTCCAGGGGGCAGGGTGCCACCCGAGTGAGAATGGACAAGGGGCCCTAGTTACTGCTTGAGCTCATCTTTAGTGGGGTTGTAAGGGAGGAGGAGTTTGCTTGGTAAGGGGTCTAGCAGGGTAGTTCTCTGTTTTGATTGGCATTGAGTAAGCATATGCTTGCTGATGTGCCTTCCCCATGATGACACATGATTTTATTCATACGCTCTCATAATTCTGCATTTTTATCATGGCACATAGGTTTTCCCCCCAAAAAAGTTTGCTCACAGGCCAGTTTGCCTTAGTGCACATGCATTCCAAATTAGTCCAGGGTGGATTGGCCTTTTCCATTCCCAGATACATTTGAATAGAAGCTGTCCACAAAAGAGGAGTTTATGATAGTGTCTAAGGAGAAGAAACATATTCTGTTGTTTGGGGTGGCATGTGTGTGCAGCCGGACGCAGGTGAGGTAGGTCCTATGCCTCCAAGCCTGTTGTTCAAGGAGGGACGGTTATTGCCCAAGCTGACCAGAGGCCCAGGTTGCAAAGCTATACCCAGTACTTGAGAGCCTAGGAGCCTGTGATCATCTCTAGAATGAAGTCATCATCTTTATGGTCCTTTTTTTTTTTTTTTTAACTATCATGGAAATATTCTACTTTGTGACACCATAGCAAATAGAAGACAAGCAGCACTTGGGACGTTGTTCAGAGCGGTATTCATCAGGAAGCAGGCACACCTTACAACATGTCTCCCCACTGGCAAATTCCACTGGAGTGTGTTGATAGGACCTTGAGGCATGGCTGTCTGGGACAGCTGACTGGTCTTAGGAATTTCCAGACTTTTCTAGGGAACAAGGTACCCCTTGGGGCCAGGCTTCCTGAGTCAGGTTCTGCTTTCCATAAACATGCCTAATGGAGCAGAGCTGAAGTGGTCAGACAGACACACAGCTATGATGGTCCCACTCATCAGGTCTACAGTTTCTTCCAGAAGCTCCACCTCAAGGGCTATAGTTCAGGGAGTTCCATCCCAGAAGTGTGCTCCTGGAAAAGGTCTCTGGAAGGCACTGTCTGAGTGCTGTCCTTGAAGGCTACCTGGAAGCTGGCACCAGAAATCAGCCTGGAAAGACAGCTGGGGAAACTGGTCTCAGAAAGTCAGCCTCTAGCGTAGGGCTCACAGCTTACTCAGAAACGCTGTTTGATGCACAGGAGGTTCAGGCTCAGAAGAGATAGCTGTCCTTACACAGCTATGGTTCATCATGACCAGAGCAGGGCTCTTAAATCACACTTCTTCAGACAGCAGTTTGATTCAGAGGAGAGCAAATCTAGGTCCTGGATGAGACTAATTTTTATGGGTATCCAGAGGACAGAACAACCCAGGTCCAGAGTGGGAAAAAAAAACAGGTCTTCATGTCTGTGCTGGAAGCCAGCTTGTGCATTTATCTAGAATTAAGAACTAGTGAGAAGATGAAGAAAATTGGAGCCATTTTAAGCAGCAGGAATGTCTGTGTGGGCTGCTATGTCTCCACTGGAGGAGCTGAAGGGGCAGACTCAGAGCATCTCTATAACCCAGCATCATAGTTGAGGGACTGCAGAGCCATCACAGTGAGTGGTACCCACAGGTTCCCCTCGCACTAGCCAGGAGGGGGCAAGCAAGCGGGTACATCTCTCATTCTGGCTCTTGCATTTCACACAAAGGACTTTCATTTTAATCCTGTTTGGAATTGAAACAAAAAAAAAATAAATAAATAAAAACAGTCTACAGGGGCAGAGGAGTAAGGGCAAAGTAATCTAAAACGGCCCCCTTCCTAGAGACTGTTCTATGGCCGTATACCAGGTGGCTTGTCGGCTGCTATGGCCCTAAGTTAATAAAGCGCCTATTTTATAGAATGGTGACTATAGACTGCTTTAAATGACTTGGGGGAAAACAACCCAACAAAACCATCACTCCCTGGAGTGAGACTCAGGACAATATTAAACCCAATGAATCACAGGGTTCAGGAGGGGGCAGGGTGGCACGCTGGCTGCAGAGCAGCATGGAGTAACAGCTGGGCTGGGTGTCCCCAGTGACAGTGGGGACCGCACCAGGCACAGGCACTCATTCAAAAAAGAATCGGGGCTACTGAGGGCGGTTTTGTGTCACATGCCCCCTCCAGATGGAGTTTCTGGGAGCTGCGGAATTCTTGTGTGCCTCCTTCAGTCTAGGAAGGAGCCTACTAGAAGGTGTCTTCTTTATTTGCAAAGCACCCAGCCAAGCAATGGGTTGGTCTGAGTGCCTTTGATTTGGAAGTCATTTCTTCTGACAATGTCTGGCTCTCAGGTTTGACTCAGCGAACAGTGAGGGAGTCAGATGGTGGGGCAAGATCCTCAGGCCTGCATGAAGTTGGTTTGTCTTGGTCTCCCCTGGGCTTGATGAGAATGTGTCCCCCAGCCCTGGGGAATTCTGCTTCCTACCTACTCATTGTTCAGGGGCTGAAATGACCATATTCTTTCCAGAAGTCTCTGGATCCACCGCCTCCCACTTCTCTTGGAGTATTAAGTAGCCCTCGGAGCTTAAATTATACTCTTAGAGCTTGGTATGTCCAAATAAAGACCCTTGGAAAACAAAATGCTAAGCCTTTGCCATTCCAAGGATGCTTCAAAGACTGGCTAAGCGAGAGATGTGGTCAGAGGCTTGTTGGGACGGTACAATCTCTGGCCCCATCCAGTGTCCTTTAGCCAAGGAGTTCTAAACACACCTACCTCTGAGAAGCACAGCTTTGGGGAACTCATCTCAAGCCCATGATGGCTCTGACTCATGGTGTGTCATTGTATGAGAGTCCTCCAGTGCACTTCTGCACAGCCCACTCCAGCTCTTTTTTCAAAAGCCCAGTTGTCCAAACACTGTCCCAGCTGTGACTCACTTCTGTGTCAGGTCTTTAGCGATGAGTCATCATTTGTGAACCCTTCCTGAGGTGTGTCAGCGCTTTCTGATGCTGCCGCTTGCAGTACTTTATGGGAGCCACTTGTCAGTGATGTGGAAAGATTAATCCCACGCATCCTTTTGTGAGCACCGCATGAAGTGGCATCTTGGAGCCCTGTGTTAATAGAGCCAGTCTCCTATGCTAAAGTGCCTATGAAGCAGCGCAGTTGGCAGAGACACTGTGCCTGGACACGCCCTCTGGGAGGGACTTGGACGTTCAGGGAAAGACAGAGAAAGGAGAACCCAAAGCATGCATCTTGTTCTTCATTGCCTCTGTTCTTGGTGACTTCTGTGACACTGAGAGCCACTGTGCCCAGAACACTTATCTTCAACAGCAAGAAGGATCTTACCTTGCTTTTCCAGAGTTCTTGCCATCTTGCCCTTGTATAAGGGGAAGGACATTGTAAGGACAAATGAAATGCAGGCTGGTTTTTGAAAATTTAATATAAAATCCCGAGGAACTCTCTATCTGCAAGCTGTTTTATTTGGGGGTCATTTATTTGAGTGGTTTCTACTTGTGATGCTGGGCAGTACAATGGGTGTGACTCTAGGTGACCGACAAAGGCAGGAACATGACCCTTAAGGACAGGAACTTTGTAGGTTTTGATTTTATTCTTCAATATAGGTGTTTTTTTTCTCTCTCTCTCTTAGCCACACAAATATGGATAGTGGAATAAGAATTCCCTCCCCCTTGTACTGAGGAGCCTCGCCATCTGCAGGAGGGTCCTCAGGTGGATTTAGCCTACAGTCCCCCAGCTGTTCTGTGACCTATGAGTTGCTGGCTCTCCCAACTGGATTCTTCCATACACAGCTGCCACAAGCAACCTGGCCAAAGCCAGCCAGGCGGGCAGAGCAAGGGCTGGCTCATCAAGGACTTCACACCTGCCTTAACTTTGAGTCTCCTTGCTCCTGTCAGGAGGTGCCACAACCTTCCACGTAGCTCTTGTTGGTGTTAATTATTTCCTTTCCATTTCCAGCTGGCTCAGAGCTTTAGCACCTTAAGTTGCTCGTTTGATCTCTCTGCTCAGGAACAAGGTAATTAAGTCAGCCACAATTTAAGAAAACGGACCTGCCTCGACTTGTTGCCCGTCTTCAGACACTGCTCCATCCTAAATCATTTGATAATGTAAGAGGCTCCGTGCAGTTCTCTACTTGACTGAGAGTTGGTTCATTAGGTCACAATCAGTAATTGATTCTCAGTGTGTCTCGGCTGGTTTTATTACAGTAATGAGGACTCTCTCTCTCTCTTTTTCCATCTCCTCTAATATGTAACCCAAACCATCAGCTTTCTCAGTTTGGTGTCAGGATGACTTTGACAGGTTGTTAGCAACTCTATGATGTATGGAACATCACAGGGACATCTCAGACTGTGCTGCTGTGCTCCGCTCGGAGCCTTAGGTGGTCCTGGAATCAGTGAAAGCCGGTGCAAGGGGGAAGTTACAACACTGATTGAAAATATGACTATGGGCTTGACGTCCTAATGAAGAAGCTCTCTGCAGCATCTGTTTTGACTTGCAGGCCTAGGTGGCACCTAAAACTCTCTTCCAGAATATTCCTCAGCTCCAAAGGGGACTGATGGAGCTTGAGAGCCAAGTAGACATGATTTTATCAAATGTTACTCTTTCTCTGTGAGGCTCCTTTTTTTTTTTTAAAAAAAAGTGAGCAGTAACTTGCTGATCTCTCTAGAATCTGATTTCCCCTTAAGTTCTTTTCATCTTGAGAAAGGGAAATGGATCATATGAAGGCCACAAGATAAGAATGCGCTGTTATTTATTGTACTTCTACTGTCTTCATAGAAGAGTTCACCCTTCTCTATAAAAGATAAAAAGAGAACAAAGACACAGTGATGGGTATGATAAAAAAAAAATACTAGAATAAAATTTAATGTTTACTCTTATCCAGGAACACTTTTTAAAATTTAAATTTCCTCCCAGATTTTTTGGGGTGCTGCAGAGTATAGGAACAAGAATTAGATGTGTTTAATAATGTGAGGGATCTGAGTTCAACACAGCTAGGAGTCTTGGAACATGTCCCAGAGTGGGAAGGCATGGACCGCAGGACAGTGCCTTGCTGTGGCTGGGCTTCTCCAAGTCCTCGACAGCCTGTGGCGAGGATGACAGAGAGGCCAAACGCATTTATACTGTGACATAAATTATGCTATGAACATGACCACCAGGAAAACCAGCAC
This sequence comes from Acomys russatus, assembly GCF_903995435.1. Taxonomy (NCBI): domain Eukaryota; kingdom Metazoa; phylum Chordata; class Mammalia; order Rodentia; family Muridae; genus Acomys; species Acomys russatus. The sequence goes on along the minus strand of NC_067156.1, from coordinate 69,414,877 downwards.
GGCACCAAAGACTAATCAGTGTTCACCTTGTGCGGCCATGACACCACCAAGCAACAACCAAGAGACGAAGACTTTGGCCTTAACGCTGGGGTGACTTTTGTTACACAGTGAAGCCAGTTAAGTGTGTTCCTGTGTCACAAGTAATGTCCCCTGAGAAAAGCTGTGTGTGGGGTGTGCTCCAAGCATAGAATCCAGGGCCCTGAGAACAATCACTTTTCTCATTTGCTCTGCCAGCGCAGAGACAGACAGCCCAGAGACAGGGGAGGGCAGACCACTGTCAGCTAGCTCTACTGTAACACTCACAACTGCCAGTTTACTCCATGTTTGCAGCCTGAGATTACGAAAAGCTTTATCAACAGTAAAAATAATATTTAGCAAGCCTCATCGATCCTTTCTCGAATAAAGCGCCCACTTCAGGTGAGGTTAGCAGTTTTATTCATAGGATTAATTCCATCCTAAGGCCACTACGTAATGCCTGACAGAAGATCTTTTTATAAGTTCAGCACTGGAAAATAAGTCATAATCCTGTTGGCTCCCTCCATTTCTTTCCACCGTGAAGAAGGTATTCAACAGCACAAGGCCCGCTGCAGACAGAGGCAGGTGGAACAGATATTAATAAATCACTGGGAAATAAATAGATGAAAAGTGACAGAGGCTGTAAAAAATCAAATTATTACAGTTGTTTTGTCACCATGCACAGAGTGACTAGTTCTTAGTCCAGAGATGAGACCCCCACCAAGACAACTGGACTTCTAAACTACCCCTGAGGCTTCCGGAGGGTCTGCACTCAGCACTGTTCTCACCCCTGGCTTCTGAAAGACCAGGTCTCCCAAGAGACAGTGTGCACCTCTGGGTGACCTGCTGCAGTGTCTGCAGACAAGTGAAGGAAGGGGTCGGGGGAAGAGAGGGAAGGAAGGAAGGAAGGAAGGAAGGAAGGAAGGAAGGAAGGAAGGAAGGAGAGAGGGACAAAGAGCAACCCTGGTGAGCTGAAAGCAATAATGTACCAAACTGCCATGTAGAACCCCAAGTGCCACCGGGGTTCTTGTCCGCCAGCCCTTCATTGGGACTTGAGGAGAGGGAACCTCGTAATCACATTCTCAGAATGTTCCACAGGCACTTCTTTGCTTCTTGAGAAGTGTTGGTTTGTCACTGAGAGCTGGGCAACGTTGCCATTGAATTAAAGGAGTGGCTGTCATCGGAGAAGCTACAAGGCAACTTGGGGCCCTCAGCCCTGTAGAAGCCCAGGCCACTTTGACACGCAAGGTCGGCAAAGGATTCTGGCTGCACATTCGTTCTTTGCGAATGCCTGGGGGTTGTTGTGTGTGGGGTAAGTGCCAATGCACTGAGAGCAGACTCCCAGGAACGCCAGCACTGAGGTGTCGTCAATACACTGGGCAAACCCCAGGGACATCTATTCCCGGGTCAGCTTTGGTTTTTCTTGTTTCCTTTTTTTTTTTTTCTTTCTCCAGGATTACTGCTGCTCTTCCCACCTAGAATATGTCCACTTCCTGTGTTTCTGTGTAAGCCGCCCCCTTTTATGGGAAACCACAGTCTCCTAGAATGTCCACTTCCTGTGTTTCTGTGTAAGCCACCCCTCCCTTTATGTGAACCCACAGTCTCCTAGAATGTCCACTTCCTGTGTTTCTGTGTAAGCCGGCCCCCCTTTTATGTGAACCCACAGTCTCCCCTGTGCTGTGTAGGCAGCCCCCTCTGCGCTTGGACTGTTTCTTACTCTGTGAGACACACTCTGAGACTTCCTGTTGGTGCAGGGCCCGATGCTATTTGGCTTCTGGTCCTGGTGCCTCTGAGCACTCCAAGGTCAGGAATCCAGCACAGAACACAGAAGACCCTGACCTGGAGACACTTGAATCCCAGCGTGGCTCGCTGCCAGGCCGCCATCTTTCCTGTTTCTCTACCGAACCCCATCCAATGTCAAGTCCCATCACATGACTCCACACATCTTTGGTTCTGTCTGCCTGTGTGTCCTTCTGACAAGCTTGAGTTCATCTCTGACTTGTACCTAGGGGTGACAAGTAGCATCTTGCCTCTAATACTGCCTTCTCTTGGAATCTCACATTTTGCTGCCCAGTGATCTTTCGGAGCAGGAATCTAGTGTCTCTCATATCCTTCATACCTTCAACAGTTAGCTCCCTAAGCCCTCTGGATGAAGCAGGGCACATAAGCTAGTGATGGCCCATCATGGTCTGTGTGCCTCACAAGTGACTTCTTGGCATCCGTAGACAGAAGAGGTCCTGTCACTCAGGGTTCAGAAGATGGTGGGCCCCTTCTGTCCTAGGCTCTTTTTATAAAACTCATCCTTGAATATCTTCTTTCTCTCTGGTTCTATGGGGACAAATAAACTTTGTCTCCTTCAGCATGGGATGGATATCATCTAGGGCAGGAGTGACTGCATTGAAGACAACTCAGATGCGTTTAAGAATTAGTAAAAATAATCCTGGCATCCAAACGTTCAAATGAGTGTGGTGCCTCTCAAGGTGTTTACTTTTGGAAACAACAGAAAAACAACAAGCACAAAAACGTTCAAAATACTTATTTTGCAAATAAATTCTTAGTTAAACCTGCTTAGAATGACAACTTCTAAGAGTCTTTGTCTGTCTATCTGTCTGTCTCTCTCTCCCCCCCACCCTCTCTCCCTCTCATTTTCTCTTTTGCACACACAAAGACATTGACACACACATACACATGTTATTTGTTTAACTTAACGATAGGTTCAAAATTACTACTGGTCACAGAAATAAATTATATTAAAGAATAAAAACTTTGCAACAAGGCAGTGTAAGAAATGCTCCTTGGTCTAAACACTGCTTTTAATTTTTGAATTGCATTTGTTTGTTTTCCTGTAAAGTGGGCACACATGCAGAATGCAGAGGAAAATTGGGAGGAACTCGTTCTCTCCTGTCATCTTGTGCGTACTAGGTATCAAATAGGTAGTCAGGTTCCATGGAAAACACCTTTACCCACAGAGCCCTCTCACTGGCTCTCAAAAATTCTTTTGATGTAAAAAGTTCTATTTATTAGGTGCGAGAATGCTTGGACTCAGTACTGGGGTGTAATAAAAGATAGAAAAAAAATTCCTGCTTCATGCAAGTTTTGCTGAAAAGTGGCTAGAGCTTGTAAGACGTGATTTTCACTGACCAGGATGCCACTCAGGTATCAGAGGAGAGTGAAGAGGGCTCAGCGAGATGAGGATCCAGGACTGTGCCAAGACCAGGGACTTGGAAGACAGAAGCGGTTGCTGAGGCTCACAGCTAGCTGTCCACGCAGCAGGGTGAAGCCCTCCTCTTGCTTGCCTGAGTCACATGCTGATTCTTCAGCTCTCACCAAGACTAGGTGGGTGTTCTTGTTTTGTGTCTGTCTTTGACGAGGCAGACAAAGGAGAGCAGGACACTGGGAGCATGAGTCGCACAGATGCTTGAGATGTACAGGTGTTCTGACACTTTAAAGCCTAACAATTCCTCCCCTTAGCCCCACCCATTTTGGGACCCTGCACTTCAGAAGTTTAGCTTTTCTTTTTCTTTCTTTCTTTCTTTCTTTTTTTTTTTTGCATTCATTCTCAGAGATTGGTGGTGTCAAGAGAAGGAGGAGCAAGAGTTAATCTTGGTTTGAATCCCAAAAGAATTCAGAAAGAAACATAAACCGATCAGGTTATTAAAAGGTATTTATTACAATGGCCCATAAGTCAGAGCCATGTGTCCACTCTTGACAAGGTGAGCGTGGGTTTTCAGCTTTTGTGAATCCACGTGGTAAGGCACACACAGACTACACAGATCCCTGGCACGTGGGACACTGCACACTGCTTCTGCTTCTCTGTACACTGCCGCCTCACACGGCCTGGGGAAGCTGAGCCCCGAGGCTTGCCTTTCTCATACTCAGTGCATTTAGGGGCTGTGGAGCCTCTTGTGATCAAGCGCATCAGGAGAGGTGACATGATGTTCATCTCTGCGTTTGTGGGTCAAGAACTTGAAGAACAAGAGAGGGACTGAGGTGTCCTGAAGAGTCCCACAGCAACGGCTGTGGGAATGTCTTGGCCTAAGATGAAACCAGTAGACATGCAACACAGACACACACACACACACACACACACACACACACACACACACACACACCACAAACCATGTCCTCCCATAGCACAAACAAAAATACATACCCACAACACATGCACACAACTGCACAAATACAAACATGCAAAGCACATTTGCTACAACACTCCACCCCACCCCAGACACAAAGCACACTCTCACACATGCACTCAACCCCTCCCCCCACACATACCACAACAAACACATATAGAATCCTCAAACTCACTGCAGGTGTGTTTTTGATATATACACAAACGCCACAAATTGTTAAGTAGTATGCACATATCCTGTCTTCTATCAGTAAGCTGTCTGTCCATCTGCATCACTTACTCTGTCTACAACTTATTTTGTCCCCTTGCTGTAGAACACGTATCTTTTCATCTTCCCAAGTGTAACTCTATCTCATTCTTTTTAATAGCTGCCTAATATTCAATTTAAGGGTGACACAATTTATTTAACTATAATTTATTTAACTATTCCCCATTGATGGAAATTTGGCTGTTCACGGATTTTAATGAGACTATGACATCCTATCTTGTGATTCTATCATAATTTATTAAAGCATTCTACTATTGATACATACTTAGGCTCTAAGCAGAGTTTTCTATTACACGGGCACTCAATCAACAGCCCTGCACATATATCTTTATAATGTTTTTATCTTTTCGATAGATTCATAAAAGTGAGATTGCCTGAGCAAAGAATATGCAAATGTATTTGATTAGCTAATGCCAAATAGTTCCCCCAAAGTTTGTATTCATGCTTGCGCCTGACAATAGCTATGGCGTAGTCTATTTTATTTATGCCCTTAGGCACAGTCGACACCAGCAGTACATTCTGTGATCACAATCAGATTTGGAAGAACTACTCTATCCATATTTGCATCTGCATTTCTTTAGCCAACAGTGCGGGTGAGCATGTTTTGGTGTGTCTGTTTGTCATTTGAGCTTCTGGTCTGTATCGGTCCTCATCTCTTTTGGAACTCCCTTGCTATGGCTTTTGATGAGTTGGATTTTTCTGAATATGGGATATTAATATTTAGTCTGTTGTGAGTGTTTCTGTCCCTAGTCTAGCATTTGTCTTAATTTTCTTTAGTCTGGTTTTGAGTGGAAATAACAGTTTTGCAACCAAACATGTCCTTCTGCCCCTTTTTTCTCTCTGTCCCCCAGCCCCACCCACTTCTCTCCTTGGGTCTCATGTAGCCAAGGATGACCTTGAACTTCTGAACCCCTTGCTTCCACTTCCATAGAAGTGGGATTACAGGTGGGCACCACCAGCCAGGTGTTTGTGGTGGCTCTGTTTGAACCCAGGCCTTTGTGTGCATGCCAGGTAAGTACTTTACCCACTGGACACATCTCTAGTCTCTCTCTCTCTCTCTCTCTCTCTGGTCCCTGCACAGGTGCTCTGTGCTGCCACCTTAAGCCTTGCTTTTTAATTTTTCTTACATTTACGTCTTTGATTTAAGAAAGATCTGTTGTTTGCGATACTGGGACTATCTTGCTTTAATTTCTCTAAGTGGATTGGTCTGTTGCTTTCACTCTACATACTTAAAGGAATGAACTACTTCTCCCGTGCTAATCTGACATGCCACTTTTATCACGGGCTGTGGAGACACACACAGACACAGACACACACACACACACACACACACACACACACACTGGTGTCTGTGAGGTACCAGCCTCATGTTTGTATCATCCTTGTAAAGTGGGGGTCTTGCAAAGCTTCCAGGTTTCTCTGAGACAAAATGATGAGTTACATTCTTAAGGTTACAGGTGTGGGGGAGGAGTGTCATGGAGAGCAGAAATCGGTGGAGAGGAAAGGGGGTATCTAATATGTTGCATGCTAATTAAAAGTGAAACAAAAATGATACTAATAATAAATAAATAAGCACCTCTACTTAGACCAACTAAAACACATTGTTGGACAGTGCTTTTGTTAGGAGAGAATTTGTGTGTATTTGTTAAGGGAGAATGAATTTCACACATCCAGGAAGAAATCATCATACTATTTAATTAAAATTCAAGGTCATAAAATCCCTTATCTGGGATGGAATGTCCTTCAGAAAACTAAACATCTTAAAAAATCTTCTTGGGCCCCCTCATTTGCATTTACAGGCAGAGAGCACTGGGGGGCAGGGGGTGAGGGGTGGAGCAGCAGGGAGTTAGGTCCCTGCCCAAAGGTTAGCATTCCCTCAGGTTGGGCTCTGGAGCCAGTTCTGTGAGGATCTCCAGGGAGGGGGCCCTTGCCTGCCTCCATGCTCCCCTTAAATCTTCAGGGCAGTGGGAAACTTCCCTTTTTCCCAGCAGGAGCTTGAAGACAGCATAGGTGTAAATCTCAGGCAGCTGATTGCTGGAGCCCACGAGCTCTGCCTTGTAAATAATTCACTTCCATGCTGGAAATCTGCATATGAGGATGAAGTGTCATTTATAACTCATAGGATATTGGCTTGGCCGGGAACAGCTTTTCAGTCTCTTCCACTCATTAAGCGCTGCTAAGGAAGAGAGGACAGTACAAGATGTAGGATTAGCTCTCCACAGTCAGCCCAGTTCTGGCCCAGGCTGTTAGAGGGTTTGGGTTAGAGGGTTAGCCTGGCCTCCCCTCATTATCCCAGGTGCTTCCTGCCTCCTGTTCACTGAAGTCTGTGAATGAGCCAGAATCCCTCTTGGCCATGGGGCCTTCACACTGTGATGTGAACGCTATAGTTGCAGAGAGAATATATAATGTCCAATTAGGGACTTATCTCCCCAAGTGCTGGGATCCGCATAGAGGACTTATGCAGAAGCAAGTTGGTCTTTGTAATGGGCCACTTTTCTCTCAATGTTAAATATTGATTAGATATGGAAGAAATTCAACATCTAAATAGAATTTAAGTCTTATCCCAGGGTCTTTGGTAGTAAGGCCCTTTTTCATTTGTGTGTGTGTGTGTGTCTGTGTGTGTCTGTTTGTGTGTGTGTGTCTGTGTGTGTGTGTGTTTGAGAGAGAGAGACATAGAGAAAGACAGAGAGAGAGAGAGACAGAAACAGAGACAGAGAAAGACCGACAGAGAGCGAGAGAGAGACAGAGAGAGACTCGTTCGCTGGCCTGGAACTCTCCAAGTAGGCTAAGTCGGCCCCACCAAGCCCCAGGGTTCCTCCAGTGTTAGCCTCCCTAGTGCTGGGATTGCAAGTGCATTGCTGTCATCCTAGCCTTTAAAACAAAAACAACCGAACAAAGACACAACAAACTATGGGTCCTGGAGGTCACCATCGGCAAGAGGAGCACTGGATATAAACACTATGAACATCTTTAGAGCAGGAAACAGATGCAGCGTCTTGTTCTGTCCTCTTGGCTCTCAACTCAGCCTGTGAAGGCCTCAGTGGGAAAACAGGAGGTGTTTTCACCTATGAAGGAAAAAAAAAATTAATATGACCTCTGGCTTGATGACATACCAGCTCGTAGTCCAACTATCCTGTCCACTGGACCTTAATTAAGTGCATCTGTGATCACCCTGTAGCTGAACCAGATAGGCTGAGCTTCTGTGCTCTGCCTCTTTAGAGACTTCCTGCTAGGAAAGCTGGAAAGCTTCCTGATGACATCGCTGTCTGTTATGTTAGAAGGCGCTTCCGGCTTTAGGAGGAGTTGGAGTCTGGAACACTGGCTGATGCACACCTGTACTGCCTTTTGGAGAGATCTGGCAGGTGCTACAAGCTGAGTTCTCGTGTTGTTCGTTTGCGTGGACCAGGCTCCCTCATGGATGCGTGGTACGGTGGAATGTCTTCCATCCCAATTTCATTTTCACACAGGAACGTAGCTGCTGTCTATACTCTCATAGGTGACCACAAATTGATTGCTCAATACATGCTCTGGTGTTGTTCCGAAAAACTGAAGGTGATCATTTATCCCTTTCTCAAAATATGCTGCATTTACCCTTTTCCCAGTCTCTAGAGACCTCTCATGTCCTGTTGTAACTTCTTAATAACATCAGTCATGTAGAAAAGCTCTAGCAGTGTGGGGAAAAGAGGAATGTGGTGTTCATTTTCACAACCAAAAGGGCTTAATTATAATTATAGTTTACAGCATCAGGCTTTTCAGGCTTATGGATAAGCATATAGAGGCAATGTGCATATTCCAAAATAAATTAGATGTGTTTTGTTTAGATAGTTTGAATATACATTCCTACTATTTATCTTAAGAGGTAAAAAGAGAATCGTGATTTTCATTGAGTCATCTAAAACAATTCATTTTATAAGATTCATTTTTATTTTTAGTTGTGTGCATGTGTGTGGATTTGTATGTATGAGTAAAGGTACCCAAGGAGGCCAGAAGAAGGCACCACCAGGTGTCCCAGAGCTAGAGTAATATGTGATGATGAGCAGATGAACTGCCTGGCCTGGGTGCTGGGGACTGAACTCGGGTCTTCTGGAAGAGCAGCAAATCCTTTTAACAACCAAGCCATCTCCTAAAATAAGAGATATGTCTTTCAGGGTGTTAATTATTGTAAATTAAAGTTAGAGTGATAGAATACTCCAGGGAACAGGGTTCCATATTATTCTGAGGATACTATATTGGAGTGTTTTCTCAGGTGTTCTTTTAAAATTTAACAAGTCAAAGTCAAACACATTGTAAAAAAAGACCTTTGTCTAATATAGTTCCAGTATTCTGATAAGATTTGAGTATACATATTGCTTACTGACTTAAAATTTAAATAAATAAGTATATATGTGACAAGGTACAGTTTTCTCAGATCATCCTATGCCCTTTAATAGAAGGTACAACTTGTGAGTAATAAGGTTTTTGTTCTTTATTCTGAATTTCAGTTCCCTGAGAGAGCAGATTGATTGACAATTGGGTGAAGGGTGGTAAACTAAAGATTTCCACAATTAAAATCAGGACAAAGCAATAATGTCCACTCCCTCTACTCTTGTTCATTGTAGTGCTTGATGTCTTACAGCAATAAGACAAGGGAAGTAGATAAAGGGAAGTGCCAGGAAGAGAGACCGCAAACTACCCTCATTTGTGAATAGTATGATTCTATCTATACATAAGACCCTATAGAATTTGGAAGAAATTCTCTACATCTGATAAACATATTTAGCAAAGTAGTAGGACTCAAAATTACCATGGAAAAATCAGTCATCTTATATACCAACAATGAACTTACCAAGAAAGAAATAAGGGGACAACAGCATTTACAATAATTGTAAAGCAAAAACATAAACAAAAAAACCAAACAAACAAAAAGAAGAGAAAGAAAGAAGGAAAGCAAAAATCTCACTATAAATTTAAGCTAGGGAATGAAAGACTTCTACAACAACTTCAAGACACCATACAAAGAAATAAAGAAATTAAAACACGGCAGAGACCTCTGCCACCACTCACAGATCTATAAGATTAATAGTGTAAAAGTAGTTGAAGTACTAAACTCAATCTATAGATTCTTCACAATACCCTTAAAAATTCTAATTTAATTCTTAACGCAATTGGAAAAATAATCTTGTTTCATTTGGAAACATAAAAGAGCCAGGATAACCAAAACCATCATGAACAATAAACAAACAAACCATTTTGAAGAACAACCAGCAGCTCATATTTTCAATTACTGGTATACTTCAGAGCTATAGCATACAAGCAGCATGGCACTGGCTTAAAAACAACCAACCACATCGACAGATCAATAGAATAGAACTGAAGACCCCAAATAAGCTCACACTCCAACAGTCTCCCGATTTTTGACAAAGAGGCCAACAATCTATATTGTAGACATGACAATATCTTCAACAAATGTTGCTGGTCAAACCACATAGCTACATGTAGAATAATAAAACTTGATCCTTATCTCATCCTACACAAAACTCAGCTCCAAATAGATCAAGAACACCAAGGAGAACCACTAAATTGATAGAGGAGAAAATAGGAATATGTTTGAGGTCATTGGCACCAGAAAGGGCATTCTTAGTGGGATCCTGACAACAAAGGTATTAAGACCAAGAATTAAGAAGTGGGGCCTCATAGAGGTTTTGCATAGCAAAAGACAGCTTTCGCCTGAGTGAAGAGACAACCTGAAGAATGGGAGAAGTCTTCATAAGATACACATCTAACAGAGGACTAGAATTTAAGAAAAAGAAAGAAACTAAGCTAAACAGTAAGAAAACAAACAATTCAAGTAGAAATGGGACATGAAACTAAGGGAGAGTTCTCAAACGATGATAGGCAAATGACTGAGGAACATTTAAAAAAAACCTGTTCAACCGAAGGAAAAGCAAATTAAAATGACTTTACTTTGAATTTTACTTCACTCAAAATATCTAGGATCAGAACTAAGCAACAAATAACAACGCCTGCTGGCACGAATGTTGGGAGAGTGGACCATTCACTCACTGTTGGCAGGAGAAATGTACACTGTCACAGACACTGTGGAAGTAAGTATGGGTATCTCCCAGAGCTGAACACAGACCCATCACTCTCGGGTAGTATCCAAAGGATGCCACATTGGACTGTAGTGCTGCCTGTTCATCAGTATCCATTGTTGCTTGAGACTCACAATAGCCAGTGAATAGAAAGAGCTTAGTAATCCACCATGTGATGAATATAATAAAATGTGATACATTTAGACAATAAAACATATTCAGTCATTAAGAAAGAACAAAATTATGAAATTACAGGCAAATGAATGGAGCTGGATACCACTACTCTGAGTGAGGTATCCCAGACACAGAAAGACAGATGTCACACTATCTCTCTTTTGTGGGTGTCAGACGTGTGTGCTTCATTTGAATACCCATAGAGGTCAGAAAATTAGTAAGTGGCCATTGGGGCGGATTTAAGGAAAGGAAGGTAGACTACTCTGTGTTAAGAGGAATAACAGAGCTGGAAGGGCTAAATGGGTTGAGAAATGGAAGAGCACAGCAAAGAAGGCGGGATATGGAGGAATAAATAGTAATAAAGACTTAAAAAAAAAAAAAGGCTTGTGGAACCCTACTACTAGAGAAGCTTCCTAAAATACATTTTAATAAAAGGAGTTCAAATGGAGTTATTCTGTGTGGTCATTGGAATAAGAATGGCCTCATAGGCTCATATTGTTGAATACTTGGTCCCAAGTGGGTGGAAGAGTTTGGGAAAGATTAGGAGGTGTGGCTTTGTTGGAGGAGGTGTGTTACTGGGGATGGGCTTAATGTTTCAAAATACACACCATTTGTTCCCAGATTCTTTCCTCCTGCTCCTCCTCCTTTCCCCCCTGCCCCTCTCTGACACATGGGGTTGTTCTCCAAGATGTGATCTTTCATCTACTGCACTAACAACACCTGCTGGCATGGATGTTGAGAGAGAGGACCATTTATTCACTGTTGGCAGGACCAACACTTTTAGAGTTGTTGGTTAGTAGAGTTAGATCCCACAGCTCTCGAACATTATAAGCTATTGTCAATACTCTTGGACACCCTCCAGAATTTGACATTAAGACTATAGAGAAACATATTCCATACGTTAGTATGGAGATCAAGCTGTAGTGACCTGGAAACCTCATCCATACTGGTTAGCTTTTATAGTGCCTGAAGGTTCTGTGTGTGCTAGGGGAGGAGAAAAGGAGAAAAGTAACTACCAGTCTTACTGCCCTGGCCAGTTTTATGTCCACTTGGCATAAGCTAGAGTTATTTTGGAAGAGGAAATGTCAATTGAGGAAATATTTCTACCAAATTGGCCTGAGACAAATCGGTAGTACATTTTTAAAATTAGCTATAGACGCGGGGGGGGGGGGGGGGGGGGTGGTGGTGGGGTGGTGGGAGAACCCAGCTCACTGTGGACAGTGACACCCCTGGGTGGGTAATACCAGTTCTGTAAGAAATCAAATTGAGCACGCTGTGGGGAGCAATCTATCACGCAGTACTCCTCCATGGCCTCTAGGTTCCTGTCTTGCTTGAATTCCTGCTTTGGCTTTTATCAGTTGACTCTGGCCCAGAATATATAAGCCAAATAAACACTTTCTCCTCAAGCTGCTTTTGGTATTGGCATTTTATCACTTAAGTAGGAACACTTAGTAAGACACCCAGCTATGAAACCTGCAAGCTATAATAATTACTGGCGTGGTAAGATATGCCCACTGGTGCAATAATGGCACTAACGTCTTGGGAGTAACCAACCATTTTTTTTTAAGAAGTTAAGCTTAACACTTACGGAAAATTGAATCTCATAGTAGGCACTATTACTGGGGCTAAGAACTCGTGACTAAATAGGTAGGATCCAGGAAGAGCCTACTAAGTGTGGATAGTGTTGAATCAACTCCTAATGGCTTTCTGCCATACCCATAGATTAGTGCACCTCTTAATCCTCGTCAGAGTATCTTCTTTTTATAGTAGCTGGCAATTAACATAACTGGTGAAGGTGCAAAGAATAAAAGACTATGAAGTATTCAGCCCTAAAAGGGACATCCCCAGGCTCAGGGCTCATTCTGGAATAGGGGACAGAAAATTTTATGAGTCAGAGGTGCCTACAAGACAACGGTATTTTCTGGGCACAGTAGGGCAGTCGCATGTATGAATGCATGACCGCCATGACAGCATCCACAAGACCTGTGAAAGCTCAAGCCAGACAAAAATCCCATCAAGGGAAGAGGAATGACATCTCAGTCCCAGCTAAGGAGTTATTGGCAATTGATAGCTGTGAGGAGAGTGAGAATCAGTCTTTTTAAGGGTGTGACCCCAGGAGGTTGACCACACACTGCCCACATAAGAGTGTGTGGGCAGGACAAACTATCCTTGCTGAGTCAGAAAAAAAGGATGCAGGTTGAGTGCCTAGGAAACCAGGGCAGAGCTGGAGGAGAAGTGCAGATATGATCAAAATTACATTGCGTAAAATTCTCAAAGAACTAATAATAGGTGAGTCTCTCCCTCCACAAACTCACATTCCAACAACAGTAGATAGCTAAGGTCATGACCTTGGTAACAGGAGAAGCCATGTTTCACAGCCAGATAAGAAGACACATGTAGCAAAGCAGACATGACACCTCCATTTGAGTATCACCAAGAATACTTTGGTTACTATTGTTTCAAGAAATGGAAAAATCAGCCCAAATAATTTCTTTAAAAAGAAACTGATGAGTGCAAACTTCGGGATGGCTCTTCTGTGACCTGAGTGAAGATTTCAGGGTCAGAACCCAGCTGATTGAGGGAGAAGCTGGATTAGCCTCCTCACCAGAGTACGAAGCTGAGATGCACTTGTGCTCAGCTACCCTTCCCTCTCAGAGAGAGAGGCTTCCAAGCTGCATGCACATTAGCATTTTAATAGTCCACCTGCTAATCCTCTTCCAGCCTTGAGACACTCAAGTACTGAGGCAAAAGGAGAAATGTAGGGTTTCCTAATGCAGCAGAAATCTGGGTTCCAGTTGCAAAGAGGTGGAGTTTGTGGGCTTAATTATTGTTGAAATATATGCAGTCGCCTCTGACCTACCAAGGCAGGCTCTCACCGTCTTTAGATTCCAGTCTTTAGCATATAGCTTTGGCTATGAGTGTTGCTCTGTGCACAATTCATAGATGAGTAAGAGTTTTTAAACATTCAATTAAAATAAAATACACTCAGTAGGATCTGTAGGGCTTGATTCACTCAGGCTTCAGTGCTAGAGAAGAGTCGTCAGGTCAGGAACATTTGTGTGGATGGTACAGGGCTTCGCACCAGGATGGGGGTGGGGCAGGGTTAAAGACAGTCACTGGAGTTCTGGGTCTAATTTGTTTTTTCCTTTCCTTTGCCCTGTGTTTGCAGCAAGCAGCTTGTTGGGTGGTTGTTATCCATGGGTTAATTAAAGTAAAATTGAGTTGGAGATGATGGAGCAGAAAGACGTTGGGGTCCATCTTGGATCCCGATACCAGGGCCTCACGTTTGTAGGTCTCCAGGATCTGCTTGTTCTATAGCGTGTAACCCTCAGTGGTTACAAGATGCTACAGGATGGTTACAAGAATCAAGGCATCGTAAAAGGGTCATAAAAGCAAGGGCGGCTCCCGCTTCACTCTGAGGGTTTTGTGATGTATGAACTGTGTGGAGGTTCCCGGGCTGTTCCACAGATGCTGAGCTTGGAGTCTCGCTTGGCTTAGGTTGAGCATGAAGCAATTTTTTCTGCAAATGGGACTAAGTAATATAAAAAGTCTAAGAAAAACAAAGAAACACACAAACAAAAATAACATCAGGTCTCACATAGAACTTCCGGAAATGGTACACAGTCACTGAAGACTGCTGACGTCCAAGTGCTATAGCAGTGTGTGATGGTAGAACACCAGGAGGTCTGAGAGGCATGCTTCCTAGCTTCTATGTAAACCTGACACAGGCTAGAGTCGTTTTGGAAGACAGAGCCTCAGCTGAGAAAATGACCCAGCCAGATTGGCCTGCAAGCAAGCCTGAGGCACATTTTTTAAATTAGTGATTGATGTGGGAGTACCCAGCTCACTGTGGGTGGTGCCTCTCCGAGGCAGGTGGTCCTGATGTGTGTGTGTGTGTGTGTGTGTGTGTGTGTGTGTGTGCGCGCGCGTGCTTGTGTGTGTATACATACATACATATATATACACACATATACATAGATACGTACACACACACACACACACACACACACACACACACACACACACACATACATCAAGCAGAGGAAGCTATGAGAAGAAAGCGAGTAACCAGCGTTCCTCCCAGAAGCCGGCGTCAGTCCCTGATTCCAGGTTCCTGCACCCTGCTCCTGGCCCTGACTTCACTCAGTGATGGACAATGGTGAGGAAATATAAGCAAAATAAAAACTTTCCTCCCCAGGTTGCTTTTGGTTAGGATGTTTGTCACAGGGATAGGAACATGACTAAGACAGAGGCTGTCTTCCCGAAGGGAGATTTGGGGTTGGGAGAGATCATGTGCGGTGACAGCATTGGGGTCCTCCTTCTGGGGTCTGCTGGCAGAATCTGAGGTGCTGATGGGGCGGGAGCACCAGGGTGTGGGATCTTTGAGGCCTACAGGAAGGCCTAGCTGTCGGTGAGGAAGGTGAGCTCAAACAGCTCCGGTCTTGTTTTCCTCCCTCTCACATGTTGTTCTCTCTCTTTCAGCCCCAGGTCAGGCTGGGACTTTAGAAGAATGGTCTAAAGCAAGTAGGGAATAGGTCTCAGGCACCACAGACAAGGCTGTTGGAGCTAGGTGCCCAGTTTTCCACAGGTGGTTTATGCCGGCTCATTACAGAAGCCTTGGGGTCAGCCATCCACCAGGCCTAGGAGAGGCTAACTTGATATGAAGTGCAACACCCATCTCATAGTTACAAACCTCTTTCCTACTGGGATTTATTTTCCAATTTTATTTCATCTGTTTTGGTGCTTCATCTTGTGAAAGACCAAACCCTACTCAGACAAGACTAACATTTTAGTATTTTTATGTAAGTATCATGAACTCCTAAAAGTGTCTTGGGGACCGTAGGCTACTCTTTGACCTCTGCTTTGGCAGTGGTGGCCATGGGAACAAAGAGACCACAGTGGTAGAGTTCAGTAACAGAAACTCACCAGCTCAGACCAGGTTCCTTGATGAGGGGCCAAGACGCCCAGACATCCGGCTGGAGCTGCCCGCCCATCAGGTGCCTGACTGGGATCAGCTGACCCTGCATCTATAGAAAGCCTCTATAAGGAACTGAGATTTTATCCTCCCCGTCACAGAGGATACGATGAGGAGCACACTGAGAGAAGGAGCCAGACATTTCAGAATGTGTCAGCTTAAAATAATTACCTTGTCTCTTGGTGCAGAGGTTTTGGCCTGCGTCATGGTTGCCTGGCTCCATCTTCGGGCCTGGGGAAGAACCTCATGGTGACCATGGCGGTGGGAGTGCACAGGAGGGCAGAGGTTGCTCATTTCATGGTGGCCAGGGCCAGGAAGAAGGGAGGGATGGATGAATGTGGAGAGACAGGAAGGGGAGGGGAGACAAGAAGGAGAAGGATTTTGAGAGGAAGGAAATAGAGGAGGAAAGGGAGAGAGAGAAAGACAGAGGAAGGAAGCAAAGCTGGAAGGGACAGAGTACGGAGGGAAAGTAGCGAAGTGTAGTTCACTTTCTGTTGTTTTGATAAACACCATGATGGCCAAAATCTTTATTTATTTAATTTTAGTTTTTACTTGGGTAATTTATTCAGATTATATCTAATTTGTTATCTTCCCATTCCCCTCTCCCTCCCTCTCTCACCCTATTCTCCTCCCCTGGGTCTGTGACAGAAGGGGACCTCCTCCCCCACTGTAAGATCACAGCCTATCAGGTCACATGCAGGTAGTCTGCTTACCCTTCCTCTGGTGTCACCAGGCCTCCCCACCAAGGAAAAGTGGTCAAATAGGGGGCACCAGAGTTCATGTCAGAATCAGTCCCTGCTCTCCACACAACTATGGAGGATGAGCTGTCCATTGGCCAGACCTGGAGAGAGGAGTCTAGGTTTACTGCATGCGTTGTTCTTGGTTGGTATAATAGTAGTTTGAGCTGACTCACCTGGGTCCAGCTCCACCAGCCTTAATGGTCTTCTTGTAGACTTCTAGGACCCTCTGGATCCTTCTATCTCCCCATTCTTCCATACCTTTCTCACCTAGTGTCCCAATAGGAAGTCCCGGTATCTATCTCAATCTCTGGCTAAGTGAAGACTTTCAGGGGACATCTCTGTTGGGCTAGTGTCCAATTATAAGTGAGTATATGGCATGTGTATCTTTCTGGGTCTGGGTTAACTCACTCAGGATGATCAAACCTTTATAAAATAAAGTGTCTTTCAGCATATGCTTCCAGGTCCCAGAGTATCGTTGTGGGAAATGAGAGCAGGCGCTGAGATGAGGCCACACAGTAACACTTCTTACTGCCTTACTTGCTGGTTCACTCACTGGCTCATGTTTACTTAGCTTTTTATGCAGCACAAGTCCACCTGCCTAGGGACAATGCCACCCATAGTGGTCCAGGCTCTTCCATGTCATTCTCCAATAAAGACAGTCTCTGACAGGTCTGGCCACAGGCCAACACCAGCCAGATACTGTCTCAACTGAAGTTTCCTCTTCCCAGATGACTCTAGGTTGTTAGAAGTGTACAATAAAAATAACCAGGACATATATTCCTCAAAAGCAGGCTCTTTCATTCCTCCAACTAGACCTCGCCGCCAAAAAACTTCTCATGGGTAAATCTACCCCTTTTAAGCACCTGCAGGATCCACGCACCACTCAATAGAACCACCATCAGAGAACCAAGCCCCCAGGAGCCTGTGGGGAAATTTCATACCCAAACAATAACTATAAGAGATATGGAAACAAAAACCCATTGCAGAGCCTAAACACACACACACACACACACACACACACACACACACACACACACACCACATACATCACACACACACACACATACCATACATCACACATATACACATCACCCATACACATCACACACACGTCACACACACATCACACACACACCACACATCACATACATACACACATCACACACACACACATGCACATGCACCATACATTACACACAAATCACACACATACACCATACATCATACACACACACACACACACACACACACACACACACACACACACACACGTTGGGAGCAGCAACACTTCTCATGACTGCCAAAAGATGCAAGTGACTCGAGTGTCACTCAAGTGATGAGATTGTCCTTGTCCTGGAATATTTGCCAGGCACAAAAAGGAATGGAAGTGGGGGGCAGCTGTATGCGGCAGGACATGCGACTCAGTTTATAGGAAATGTCTTGAGCAAGTCGAGTTGTAGGAACAGAGCACAGAAAGTAGCTTTGAGGGCTGGAAAAGTGAGGGTAAGGAATAAATGACCAAGGGGCATGGGTCCCTCACGGGGTGATGAAATTGTCCTAAAATTAGATAGAATAATGCTTTCCGCATTGAGGTTATATTAAGAACCACTGAATTGAAGGCTTCAGGGTGAATTTTATGGTGTATAAATTATACCTCAATCTGTTGTTAAAAAACAATTTGGCCCTTATTTTTATTAAAATAGGGCTAAGGACTTAAAAAGGCCAAGTTCTTAGCAGTTGAGTTCAATAAGCTTTGCTGTGATATCAGATCAGTTATAAAAATTAAAATGATACTTCTAAGAATGTGCCAAATGCTATTCCACAAATTTCAAAATATTGAGCATATATCTGTCAGGAGCTTCTTAGAACTGGTCCCTGTGTACTGTAACCCATGCAGAGTAGTCAAGGTTGTGCCACCATCTCTAAGACCACTGTCACCACAGAGCATGGGGGATGACTCCAGTCTACAGAAGTCACGGAGACGTTGTTCATGATTCCAGGAACAAGAAAAGGGAAACAGGTGGCAGCTACTGTTTCCCAAACACTCGGCTCTAGAAAGTTCTTTTTCCTTTTATTATCGCGTAGTTCCCACCTTGCATTTTCCTCTGTATCTCCCTCTTCAGGGAGTGTTGAGTACACGGGGGGGGTGTGACTCAGGTTCCAGGCTTTATCCCACAAAGGTGGCACCATGAAGCAGAACCTCAACCGCGCCTGGTCAGATTTGAACCATGTGTGCCCTCATCTCTTGGGCCTCCCAGTGATAACTCTGTCAGCGACACGTCATGGCTCCTTGGCATGGTGCTGAATCTTCAGGTTCAAGGCGGACCGTCAGCCCTGGCCGTCGGGACTTATTGGTAAGAGTCACTGTTCATGCTGGAGCTCAGAGGGTCAACAGCCCACTGGAGGGTTAATCTAGGAACTGGATTTCTTAGGGTGAGGGCAATGTTAGTGTGGGTGGGAAGCCGCTGGCGTCAGAGTAGGCGGAGTCCCGGAGGAGGCAGCTCTCCTGCCTCACCTCCCTCTCCCGCTGTCCTCTCTTCAGAAGCGTTTGGGTTTCCAATACAACTAAGACAGAAGAGATCCACAGAGCGTTGTTGAATGTGGAGAAAATGGATGCTCTCTGCATCCTGGATCCCTCAGGCGAGGCCTGGCTTCCTTCAGGTAGCTGCAGAGAAAGCCGCCTCTGCTCTTTGTTTTCCTCAGGTCTAATATCTACCCGACACAGACCACTTGCCTGAGGTGATGGGGGCTTGGCATCGCCTTGTCTCTGTGGCTCCCTTGCTCAGCTCTTCTCAAGACCCAAGCCGCATCATAGAAGGCCAGGAGATGAAACTCACACCCAGACACCAGGGCTTAGCTTCAACATCTGGTTTCCCTCAGCTTCTATAGGGACTTCATATCTCCTTGCAACTGTTCCACACAAAACTGCACATCCAGGCTTTGGAGGCTTCTGTGGGGACAAGGTGTAGTTATTTAGGATTTCAGAGCTTAAAGCGTTAAAATGTTGAGACGGGGTGGATGTATTGTTCAGGTATCGCTGTGCAAACATGGGGATTGAAGTTCAGATCTCAGCATCCGCATAAATATCCAATGGGTGTGGTCGTCCATAATTCCAGATCGGAGACAATGGCAGGGCTGGGATCCCCAGGCAGGGGGCTAGCTAGGCTGGCTGTGCCATCAAGGCCCGGGCTCAAGTAAGAGGCCCTGCCTCGCTATAGAAGGCAGAAAGCAATCGAGGAAGATTCCCAATGTCAACCTCTGATCACAGTGTGGGCGAGCACATGCACATGTCTACCTCCCCCGCGTGTACACACACATACAGGCAAACACACACACACACACACACACACACACACACACACACACACACACACAGAGAGAGAGAGAGAGAGGAAGTAGACGATGCTAGGCTTCTTCCTTTGTCTGCCTTTCATGCCAGTAGCTTTGGTGGAAACTGTTGTAAGCGCAGAGGGCCACAACGGGCATCTATTTATTTGGCAGTTAATGGGGTAGAAGGCGACTTCCAGGAATTTCATCTCAGAGCTTCTCACTTGCTAATATACGATTGGGTTATGAACTTCCCCCTGAGAAGCTATTGATCACCCTGACACATGTGCAAATGGGAAGTCCATGCAGTGGGTGTCAGTCACCAGAACATAAACTGTTCAGCAAGGGGAACATTTTGTTTTTTGGTTTTTTTGGGTTTTTTTGCCTCTGCCCCTCCAGGGAGGAGAGCCTTGTGTCTCTTGGAAAGCAGATAGCATCCCCCAGGATGGTTGCTTTGCAGGTTTGGCTGCCACATGGAAGGCTAAAGCCCATGCTTCTGTGAGAGAGGACCCGTGCACTGGCGGATGTTGGCCTGGTGGACATCTGTTTCAGTGTGGTGTCCGAAGAATGACTCAGGTTACTTCACTAAGCCTGGAAAGTGGGGCATCATCATCTCTACAGTGGAGACAACTCTTCCTTGTGGGGTACCAGATGTGGAATCTGCCTTACTCAAGACAGGGGTGGGTAGGTGAGGAAGAACATCACCAGGAAATAGAGGGCTTTATCAGAACACACTAAAGCAGGAAATTCCTCAGTCCGATGGGAGCTAGAGATATGCTAAACCCACGGAGCTGGGCTGGGGGTGGGTGGGCTCCTTCCTGCTGTGTCTCCTGTCATCAACCATCCCTTCTAGAGAATCCTGTTCAAGTAATTTGTCCCAGTTGGTATGAGCTCTTCAGTTGGATGAGGAGGACTACTGTAACTGTTGGCTCATATGAGGTTAGCAGCAAGTGACCATGGAGACACCCTTCTGGTGACAGTGGTGCCAGAGAGTCAAAGTGGTGCTGAGACAGCTGGTGGCACTGCCTTCCTGCAGCTCCTCTCTGTGTGGCTGTCCTCGAAGGATCCGAACATCGTGTTTTAGTCACTGACGGAAGCTACGCAAGCGTAGGGAGCCCTGAGGCTTACCATGCTCTGCAGCTCAGGCCATCCTGTGGGAACACATGCTCACATGCCAATTGCCCAGGCTGGGGTCCTGAAGGAAATGAAGAATCTGGATTTGGGGCCCTGGACAAAGCTGCAGGAGCCTGGTTTTTTGGGGAAAATGTTGACTGAGTTTTCTTAAGTCCAACAGGAGCAACCACAGGAGCCAGCCCCGCCATCCTTTTTTTTTTAAAACTAGACTTTAAGTCCTGGTGACACCAACTGTCCAGCACATAACCTCAGGAGGGTGACCTCCATGTGCTCCTGGCTTCTCTCTGACATCATGGGCAGATGGGTGGGTGGCCAGAGTGAACGGCTCCATGTGGACTTTCACCATGTGGTGGGGACTGGTGGCTGGGAGGAGGTAACAGTCTCTCAGGGTCCTTCAAGCCTCATCCTCGAGGGTCTAAAGACAGAAGGCCATTCTGATTCCTAACAGCTTTATGAGCCAACTGGAGCTGAAGAACTGAGTAAAGGTAATCTAAAGTTCAGTGGGTTTTCAGATATTTAATTTCAAACAAGTGGGAGTACCACCAGAACATCTGCCTCGCCACATTTAGTACATCTGCCGAAACCTTAAACCACAGAGCGTGTTAAGCCAGGCTTGTTCTCCAGGGAGAGAAGGATGTGCCAACACAGCACCGGCGTGCTGAATCACAACGTATCGGGCGGTGCCTGTTGTAGTTAGAGTGTCGTGACTGGAACGTCGAACGTCCTCACATGCTCACGTGTTTGAACTCTTTTGTCCCCAGCCATGATGCTGTTTTCGGAAGGCTGAAGAGCCTTGCTGGTCGATGTGAGTCACTAGCGACATGCCTTGGCTCTCTGTCCAGTCAGTCTGATTCCTGATGGTGAGCTGCCTCATGCCTTATCGCTATAGCTTCCCCACCATGGTGGACTGTGTCCCCTCAGACTGGAAGCCAAAATATAGCACACTGCATCCCCCACCCTCCACTCCCTGCTTAAGTTGTCACCTGACAGGTGTTTGCTCACAGACCTCAGAAAAGTAGCTAATACATTAGAAACCAAAACCAATTTGGCAACTGTCTCGGGTGCCTTTTATCCATTTTAGAACCTGCCTTCTTGATTCTGCCTCCTCTTCTGACTCTTGTCCTCCCTCCTTCCATCCTGGTCATGCTGTGCCTCTTCCTGTAAGCTGGGCTCACCTTCCATTCTCAGGTGGAGCCTTTGTGACGAGAAGAGGGACAGCTTATGAGAAGCATGCTGCTCAGCAGAGAAAGGGACACTGAACACTGTGCTTGTTGTGCTTAGAGACCAGCCATATACAGGTGTTTAAAAAGCGCCATTTGTCCGTTTCTATCGTGTCACACAGCAATCTTCCCATGTCAGGCAGGCTCCTCCCGCGCCTATTATGAGGCTTGTAACTGAACAACCTCACAGTTTATTGACCGAGGAACACTGCTAATTAAGACGGTGGCCTCTTTTCAGTCTTAGCTGAATTAACCCCGCTTTCTCTGTGGGCCATCTCCTCAGAGAGTCCTTAGACGGAAGGGAGTTCCTGCTGCTGCTGCTGCAACGGGGACTCTCCTTGCTTTGGGTAAGCTTGGTGATGGCCCAAAGGCCTTTGCTTTCAGTTTCCTCTCTCAGTTCCTCACCCCTCAGAAATGAAGAGAAACTCCATATCTGTTCCCCCCTCCGTCCCCTCCCACCCCAGAAGGCTTCTCTTGCTCTGTCACAGACTACTCTAGCACAGCGCTGTGTTCACTTTGGGGGTGAAGAGGACAGACCTCAGCATTTGTGAACCTGACCAAGCAGGTTTCTCGTGACTTCACCTTCATGGACAGATCAGCTCGGCAGAGACCAGAGAGTGAGAAGGAAGGAGTTCTGACTCAGAGCTTCAACTCACGGTGCTTTGTAGCTCTCTGCCCCCCCCCCCCCCAGTGCCAGAAGAGTCCAGGGTCTACTCAAATTCTGGCCCTTGGTATGGTTCGGCAGAACACGTGGCTACAGTGTCCATGCAGTGGTCACTCCTTTAAGTAAGGCCTGGGGTCCATCCCTCAAACAGGACAGCCTTGTGCTCAAGCCACCCTCAGGTACCGACTCCGGGTAGTGACTAAACATGGCAAGTTCCTACCTGTGCCCTGTGTACCAGCTCCAAATCTGCTTTGCAGTAGGACCGAAGTCCTGTCACCTCCAAGCAGCCTCCCTGGGGACTGCCTTACTGTCTGTCCTGCTTTGTTCTTTGGTTTCAGAGCCCTTTTGTGACTACCCAGCTATCCTGCTGAAGTTGAGAAGTTTCCTTGGTTTTCCAAGAGGCCACTCTTCTGGCCTCTTGGGTCCATAGCAGCATCTGGAGCCCAGCTCAGCAGTAGGGTTCCTCTTCTCAACACTAAGCTGGTGAGCCAAGGACCTCACTGTCTTAATTCATTTTCTGTGTGAACTTCCTTCCCCATGGGGAGCCTTTGGAAATGACTTACTCAATCCTGATGGGCACAGACCAGAAGCAGGGGACAGAGAGGGCTCTCCCTCAAAGTTTTCCCAACACCGGCTCTGCAAAGCCCCTTCCGGATTTAGGAGAGACTATGACCAGGAGTTAGAATTAGGAGCTTGCATGGAAGATCCACAGGACTCTTTAGGCATAAAGTTCCTGAGCAATACTTCTCTTAATTTCCTATTTATTATTTTTGCTGTCTTTAAGTCTTAAACAGGGAAATTTTTTTTGACAGTTTCTTGAGGAGAAAAAAGAAACACAAAGTTAAGAATTTTTGTGGCCAAAATGCTCATAACATGTAAGCTAATAAAATTAGGTCAAGAGCAATTATGATAACCTAAGTATCATGTAGTTAAATGTAATTTGCATGATCCCAGGAAAGAACATATTTAAACTTTCAGAAAAGAAACCAATAAGATCAGCATTTATTGTTTTACTCTTTGATTGCTTTTGAAAGACTATATTGGTATTGCTTTGTATGAATAGGTCTCCTTGAGTAAATTATGATCAAAATTCAAAGCCATCATAAATTAAATGTGTATTTTCCCGCTTTGGTATACAAGACTTTCCATTAAGCTAGCCCCATATAATATACCTTGGATGTGTTCAAGAAAGCCCTGTAAATTATAGTAAGTATTTAAAATGGTAAGTAGACATTGGAAAAGGCCACATTAGGATTAATGAATGAAGGGGCCGGTACTGAAAATGCACTTGTAAATAAATAACATGGAAAGGAAAGATGGCACATTGTTAGGTTAGAGTTACAAGTAGAGCAAGACAATAAATTGTGAGTGGCAGCAGAGTGTTCGCCGTGGGGCCCCAGTGTCTTGGTCATACTTCTAATCGCTTTGTAGCCCAAACTTTCCATCTTCACCCGTCTGGGCTCACCTCTGAGACTTTCCCCTCATGCCTTCTCTTCAGATTGAAGAAGTACCTGAGGTTTCTACCCTCAGCCATGAGATCTCTTCTTGTCTTCATTCAGTGGGTAACTGGGGATGTGATAGAGAGAGCCGGCATGGTGGGAAGGTGTCAGTCACTCTTTCTCTCAGCACTCCAGGACTCAGTGGTCTAGGGATAGAAGCTGATGTCAGTGGTCATGTGACTTGGCATAAGACATGGCTGCATAGAGGCAGTGTGCTCTGGATATGTGGGCTCCTCAGTGCAAAGGCTTGGGACAGTGAGCTATAGTTTATGGATAATGCAAAGAGGACTGTTAGTGGAAAACTGGCTTGATGGAATCGAGTGGAAACACTTGGAATAGTGTCTTGAGTGTACTTAGAGTAATTTCACAGAGTTTAATTAAAACTCTCCTTTTATGTCAATTCACGGCTAAATAAGATCAGGTTTCCTATAAACGTATGCACTCATTCTAAGTGACGATGAGAGAGATGTTCACTTTCCAAGGGGCTGTACTTCAATTATGCAATTTGCAATACCTGTAAGATTTTTCATCCACTGAAGAAGATACTTCGAGTTAAACCACCAGAGATACAGGTTCAGCATGTCTGCTGAGATGCACCATTCAGGCACATGAAAACCACAAGCATAGGAATAAAGGCTTCATCCTTTCCCACAGAAGGAGTACCAACACGGGGGCACAGCTCACAGCATCTTGTGACAACACGAG
The DNA here is from genome assembly GCF_903995435.1 of Acomys russatus. NCBI lineage: Eukaryota > Metazoa > Chordata > Mammalia > Rodentia > Muridae > Acomys > Acomys russatus. The sequence continues at coordinate 69,389,950 of NC_067156.1, read as the reverse complement.
AGTGAACCAATGCTCCGAAGAAGCCATGAGCATTTCTTGATCAAAAAGGATGCTTAGTGTACTGTAGTGAGAATTTTTTTGGTTTCCTTAAAAAAACAAAGGAATGTTACGGGAATATGTTTGTGTTTTAATGCCAGGTGTGAGATACGGGGCTGTTTCAGATTGTCCACAGCAGCTGCTCATGATTTGTCTTGTGCTCTAGCAGGGCCGTGATTTTGTCAGCTGCAGATAGTTTCTGTAAGTGTATGATCTTTGGAATTCTCGGGACTCTAGAGAAGGTGAGAGCTCCAAGAGGGGCTGCAGTGATTGGGGCTGCTGCTGCCCCTCCTCCTCCTTCTCTTCCTCCTCCTCTTCCTCCACGTCCTCCTCTTCCTCCTTTTCCTCCTCCTCTTCTCCCTCCTCCTCCTTGTCCTCTTCTTCTTACCGCTGCTGCTGCTCCTCCTTTTCTTCCTCCTCCTCCTCTTTCTTCTCCTCCTCTTCCTCCTCCTCCTCTTTCTTTTCCTCCTCCTCCTGCTCCTGTTGCTGTTTCCTCCACCTCCTCTTTTTCCTTCTCTTCTTCCTCCTCCTCCTCTTCTTCCTCCTCTTCTTCCTCCTCCTGCTGCTGCTGCTGCTGGTAGTTGCTGTTGTTGTGTCTTGTCAAGTGGTCATGTGCAAAGAGACGAGAAGAAGAAATTGAGTATCCTGATGGTGAAGATCAAACTTGTCCCAAGGAGCTTGACACCCCAATTTGCAGCAAATAGTCTAACAATAACAATACCCCTTTCCGTTTCTGTCCATCTTTCTCTCCTACCTAGTGTTGGGGGGCTAGAAGGGTAGAATGAGGGTGGAGAAGGGTGGAAGAGGGTAAGGAACCCACAAAGTAGCTTGTCTGGCAAGGTGGAGAAGCCTGTACTAGGATTACCACCCACAGATACAGTGTAAAATCTGAATAAACTATAGAAATGAATTCCAGAGGTGCTGGATAAGGCAGGCAGATAAACCTGGAGAGGATTGGATGCAGAGGTGAGGAGGTGGAGCCCTGGGTGCCACCTGCACTTGCTTGTTTGTATTTTTGCATGAGGATGCTTCCAGATTGCGTTGTGTGGGCAGACTCTGAGCAGAAATGCGTACTTTCACTGGTTTGATTCATGGACCGTTGTTTGGGGCTAGCAGAGGTTCGAAAGTGAAGAATTATGAAAACTAAAGTTACAGAAAGCGTAGCCCCCATTTTACTGTACAAGCCCCTCCCTGGTGATGGTTTACCAGCAAGGCACGTGGAGGGAAAGCCTGGTTTCCCAGGGAAAGAGAACACTTGCAAGACAGAGACTACTCAGTGTTGGTTGCTGCCTACCCGTGGCATGGAGCTTGGAGTTCAAGCTCAGGTAGTTTGTGTTGACTCTCTGTTAAAGCATCAGTATATTTTAAAGGAACATATTGAAACAGGTATCCGCATCCTACAGTCTAATAAAATAAATCTATAAAACTCTCACTAATAAAGAACATTTATAATTTAAAAATTATTTGCAGAAGAATTTATAGACATGGCCAGGATGCAGACACTTTGACTTTGAGTCATGATAGAGGGTCACCTGATACACACCTGATTTGAAAAGAGCGTTTGTAAGTGTTCAAGGATTTAAAGGAAAATATAATAAGTAGACAGGCCAGGAATCTCAGCATGGAAACCAAAAGTATCACAATAAAAGGGCACTCTAGAGCCAGCAAGTGCAACACTGAAGTAGGACAAATGGTTAGATGAGGAAGCTGGCAATAGTAGCTGAAAGCGAGGACTAAAAATTAGCCAGAGAACAGCTTTGTGTGCAATCTTAAGATCTCCCCTGCCAATCACTTCCTGATTAAAAAAATGGAAAGACAAAACTTTACAGTTCAGAATGCCAAGCTATTTCATTTTGATAAGCGATCATCTAACGTGGCTGATATTGGGGGAGCCATGTCCTTTTGGCTGCCTATACGATGCAATGAGGTCACACATGTGGAATTCCCAAAGGCTGAGCGCGTGGATGCCTCCAGCCGTTACAGCAGGGGCAGCAGGCGCACAGTGGGCTTCTATACAGAAGCAGGAAACAGACAGAGGCAGAGCTCCAGGCCTGAAAAGGGGGGCCCAGCAGTCCTAGCTGCCAAGTGATGGGGTTAAGAACTAGTTCCCAGGGCAAGGGTGGGAACTGAGAGGGCAGCATCAGGCCAAGTGACAACTTAAACCCCAGCTGTGGTGTGGATATCATAAGGCATCACTATTGGATGCTTGGAGTGTGACAACTGTGCTGCTGACATGGGAGGAAAGGCCCTGGTGCTTTGTGAACACAGGCTCAGCTTAGGAGTAACAGAACCCCGTGGTGCCAGCTTATTCTCAAATGGTTCAGAAAAACAAACATATAAACAAACATGTCTTTGTCTTTCTTTCTCTCTGTCTCTTTGTCTCTATCTGTCACAAAGTGAAAATTGGTTAATCTGGGGAGATAGCATATAGAAGTGTGTTTGTCTTAGTAATTCTCTACACCTTTGAACATATTTTTAAATAAAAATATTATAAACAATTTTATTTGAGCTGTTTTATTGCCAAGCCAGTGACTTTACAGTTCTTGCTGTGCCACAGTGCAGCCCTTTCCTTCTTGCTAATGCATCTCCATTCAGCATAACAATCTCTTGGCCTGTCAAAATACTGCTCATAGTACGGAAAATATTTTTTATTCTCTTGTCCTCAGTATCCTCTTTGTCTCCCATCCCATTAACCGGAATCTTCCTAGAATTTGTTGAATGAATACATTTTAAACTAACTTAAAACAAACTGAAATTTGTTCCAAACCATCATAAAATATTTTGATACAGTTAAAACAAAGGATAATGCTAAATTCTGAGTGTGTGCATGTGTGTGTGTGTGTGTGTGTGTGTGTGTGTGTGTGTACACATGTTCCTGAGGTTGTAAGCTGTGTTTATGTGTCCATGAAGGCCAGAGGCTCACACTACTGTCTTTCTCTATTGTAACACATGTGTCTTTGAGACACCGTCTCTCAGTGACCCCAGGCCTGACTGATTGGGCAAGAGTTCCGGGAATCTGCCTGTCTCTGCTCCTCAAGCACTGGGGTTACAGCCCCGTGCTGCACATGGCTTTCCTGTTAAGATGTTTCTCCTCATCTTTCCCCTCATTCTTCAGTCTTTTCTGCATCTGGAGTGGCGTGTGATGTCATTTAGATCAGATGCAATGGGGCACCGATGTCCTGAGGTCCGCTTGGCCGTTTTGCTTACGTTAGGAGCACTTGCAGCACTCGCCATGCTAAGTGCCCGAGACAAACCAGGGACAAGCTGTGTGCACTGGGGATGCTCATGAGTCCTTGAGATGCTCATCATTCTTGAGACACCCCCTGTGCCCTCCACAGGGGTGGCACATGATTGGAGACCATCGTCACCACACAGTGCTTGTATGCCTGGGCACTATGCCTGGGATATAGAAGGAAAACAACATAAAATGCCTCCCATCTCCATCCTCCTGGAGCTTGTACTTGAATTCAAACTCCTAGCACCCATACAGGACATGTCCAAGTGTGGTCACATGGGCCTATTGCCCTTGTATTGTAGGGGACAGAGACACTGAGCTTGCTGGCTTCCAGCCTGACTACATGTTCCAGAAAGAACAAGATAGAGCAGGATGCCTGACATCCTCCTCTGGCTTGGGTTTGCAACAAGCTACACACACGCATGCATGCAAAACACACACACACACACACACACACACACACACACACACACACACACACACACACACCCCAACCACGAAAGCAAAGAGAAAAGGACACACAGCCCTGTATTGGCATGGAGGTCAACTGTGGGTACGCTGGTAAGGATGTGGGGGTGGGGAATGGAAATGGCTCAGTATGAATGCCTGGGTTGTTCCTCGGAGGTGATGGGGCGCACTGGGGCCTTCAGGACAGAGGGCTGGCTTAAACTGCATCATGCTGGGTTTAGTCTGAGCACTGTTGTTACTAGAGGAAGGGTCACAGCAGGAAGAAAGATCAGGCAGAAAGGAAACAATTGGCGGAAAAGGAGATAAATTTCATAATGGCCAGGAACGTGGCACTTGAGTTAAAACATGAAGACAGAAGCTGGGGTGATGGCTCTGCAGATAGGGTTGTTCGCTGAACAAGCATGAGGACCTGAGTTCAAATCCCCAGCACTCTCAATGGGCGCTGGTTAATCCCCCACTGTAGAGGGAGGAGATAAGAAGACCTGGGCTCCATGCCAATGCCTTAGGCTGGGGAGGGGCAGGGAAGCGGGCTGTGAGAGGCACACCGGCTAGAGGAACAGCAGACAGAGCTGTGGTTGAGCAAGTGCACAGGGAGGTGAAGGGCGGGAGCTGGAAGTGGTTGGATGAACTGTAACTCACTACAAGTGAAGTCTGTAGGTGCTTATTAACATCCACTCGAGAAAGTCAAGGGCAAGGACGGAGTTTTTAAATAAAACTTGTGTGTGTGTGTGTGTGTGTGTGTGTGTGTGTGTGTGTGTAAGACAAAGGACCACCTCAGATGTGTTTCTTTAGGCACCATCTATTTTTTTTTTTTTTCTTTTAGAGACAAAGTCACTGGCTTGGAAGTGGCTATTGCTCGGCCACTGAGCCGACACATCCGCCCGATTCTGCGTCCGCAGCACTGAGTGCACAAGCACTAACCACTGTCCCAGCTTCTAAAACTGGGCTCTGCAGTGTGGCTTCTCATGCTCTCAGCGCCCTGCTCACTGAGCACTCTCCCTTCCTCCTGGGGTTTTGTTTCAAGATCTGGGCTTCAGACATGGGCTTTAGACTCATGATGGATGCTTGCTACTGAGAGCCATAGCAGGAGTAGATAAAGAGAGACAGCAAATGCGAGAGCACTAAGACTCAGCCACAAGCATGGGAGTGCAGTGATGGTCCCCAAGAGTCAGTGGCACCCTTGGTGACCGTTGGCAACAGGGAGAGAATGTGACTTCAAGTCATTACCTTTTAGTGTGGCCAACTGCAGCCCCAAAGAGCAGACTCCACAAGGCCTTCTCGCAAGAATCACCCTAAGCCCTGGAAGAAGAGAATCCCTAAGCAACCACAGTGATGTTTCCTGATAGAGAAGCCTCCGCAGCCAGCATCTGCCTTAGAGATGGGTAGTGACGAGAGAGCTTTTTAAATACATGTGTGCATCCATGCATATGTGGGTGCACATGCATATATATGTGCAAGCATGTGAAGGCTAGTTGACC